>NW_006922425.1:163762-166300 GCF_000298275.1 Orycteropus afer afer
CTAAGAAAAAGAATTTTATTCATTTAAAAGAAAAATGTAAACATTTAGAATTCTGAATAATTACTTCTTCAACGAAATCAGCCGCAGTATGAGAGAAGTTAGAGAAGAGAATTTGACAAATGGACTGTTAATTCTCAGGTTCTGTTTCCAGCAAATGTATGGATATTATTTCAGATGGTAAAGATTTTGTGCATTAAAATAGCAGTTTTACCAGCCTGTAGTTCATGAAAAAAATAATAAACTTAGTGCCAACAAAATGTTTTCGTTTAAGGCAGTAACTTGAGTGACTTGTGAAAACCACTTTTTCGTTACTTATTTTTATTGTTTTCTTTTAAAGTGAAAGCTATTTTTAAATTATGAGAAAGTGGTTACATTGTTTGAAGAAATATTCTTATTGTGTGGGTGTATGTGTGTATATCCATCAGTCTTTGAAGGAAAACTAAATTTGAAGTATTTTCTTTAGTCAGAGTGTTTCCTAACTGAATACAAAGAAAGGTTTATTTTTTCTTCATTTCCCTTAGTGGGAAAACTGCATATGATAAAGAATACCTCAGTGCTGTGTTCTCAAAGTATATTTACATTCTGTATTCTTGTCATGTAATATTCGATTCAGGCATGCCCGTTGTTCCTGAGAGCTGGGGGTTAACATACAGTTTAGAGAGAGAAGGAAGCAGGAAATGAATGATTAACTTTAGTTTCAAACATTGCTGCTTTAGCCTTAGAAGTCCTAACATAAGCCTTTGGATCAAGGAAATTGCTCAGTGTTTTGGAAGGAGATAGTTTTATCTTATCCTGTAGGTCCAAGCTGCCACCTCCCCCATCCTTTATTGTTTTCTTCCCACTTTGAAGAACATTCTAATTCTGGTGTCATTATCAGGGTTCATTGGATTTCCAAATTACTTTGACTGGGATTGGCAAGTACTTTTCTGCCACTTCCTCTTTCCTAATGTATGGCAGCCATAAATAATCTGTAACAGTATCTTTCCTACTGGTTACATTCTTACTGCAGGGGCTATCTGTGGTTGTTGTTAGGTGCTGTTAAGTCAGCGCCAACTCATTACGACCCCATGTACAACAGAATGAAACACTGCCCGTCCTGCACTAGCCTCAGAATCCTTGCTGTACCTGAGCCCATCCTTACAGCCACTGCATCAGTCCATCTCGTTGACGATTTCCCCTTTTTCCATGATCCTCCACTTTACCAAGCAGATATCCTTCTCCAGGGAATGGTCCCTTCTAACAACGTGACCTGAGTAGGCGAGATGAAGTCTGGCCATTCTTGCTTCCAAGGAGCATTCCAGCTACACTTCTTCCAGGACAGATTTGTTAGTTCTCCTGGCAGTCCATGGTACTTTCAGCCCCTTTCTTCTTCTGTATCTGTCGTAGTCTGGAAGCTCCATGGAAACCTATCCACCATGGGTCACCCTGCTAGTATTTGAAATACTGGTGGCATAGCCTCCAGCCTCACAGCAACATGCAAGCCACCACAGTAGGATGAACTGACAGACAAGTGATGGCAGGTGGTATCTAATAACTTCTAATTGACCACATCTTGTAAGTGAGATAAAATCTACTTACCAGTTCAGTCCTAGAGTTCTCAATATAATTACATTCCTTCCTAATACAAGAAATACACAGAAAATGTTTGTGGAATGCTCTTGGTAATTTGATTAGGTTACAATTAGAAGCAATGTGTCCTCCTATATATATTATCTTACAGTTTCTTATCATTCAGAATTAGCCTGCTTTCTGGTTGCAAGTGTTAGCTGCTTTCCTTGACCCTCCTTTTCTATTTAGATAGCATATCAGAAAATAATATTCTCTTACAAGCATTTAAATAGTTCTACTGGCACAATGCCTAAGTCATTTGACTACTAACCACAAGGTTGGTGGTTCAAAGCCACCAATAGCTCTGTGGAAGGAAGATGGGGCAATCCACTTGCATAAAGATTACTGCCTTGGATACCCTATGGGGGTTGCTATGAGTTGGAATCGACTCACTGGCAGTGGGTTTGGTATTTTTTGGTTTTAGGAGCATTTACCATTTCCTCTTAACAGCTCAAAATACATCATTATCGATAATTTCATTTATCCTCAGGAAATCTGCCGTAAAAGCCAGGTATATCTTAGACTCCATTAACAAATTTATTGTGTTTGAAACTTGGGAAGGCAACAGTCTTGCTCAATATTGCACTTGTCAGACCACACATAGAATGTTGCACTCAGAGCAGCACACTGTATTTTACGACAGCAAGATTGGGCATAGACTTATATCCATGTTTTATAAAAAATAGGTGAAGGAACTAGACTTGTTTATCCTACAAAAAAGAAGATTCATGGGGAACCAGCTGTGGTAGTTAAGTTTCTGTGTCAGCTTGACTGGGCCTGGTTGAGTGGCTGGGTAGCTGGTGGTAGTTATTCCCCCTGATGAGACTGGAAATCAACTCAGTGGTGGAATCTACCACAAGCAGCTAGCTGAGTAGCTGCTTTAGAGATGTGGTCTGCTTGTCATATATAAGAAGCAGCTTTTGGAACGGG
>NW_006922425.1:166400-167071 GCF_000298275.1 Orycteropus afer afer
TGGACTTAAAGCCTCCAAACTGTAAGACAATAAACTCTTGTTTGTTCAAGCATCCCATTTGTGGTATATCCTTGGAAGGAAGGTTGGGCAATCTAGTTCCATAGTGATATCACCTCGCAAACCCAAGGAGGGGTCTTTATGAGTCAGATCCCACTCGACAGCAGTGTGTTTATTTTAGGAGGAGACTTGTATGTCATTCCCAAAGGTATAAATAAGTCCAGTGGTTGGAAGTTGTTAATTTAGTACAATGCCCCTTGAAAAAAGGCTCCATAGTCAAATAAATATGACAAAGGTTTGTTCCATGTTCCTTTTACAAATGTATATTACATGCACATGTATATTATATTTACAGTAAGAGATATCTCACATTTTTGTCCATCCCAGGATTTCATAGACATTTTCTGCAGAACTAGTTTTCTAGGGAACTCACATTAGGGTATTGGTTCAAAATATGGTAACAGGACCAACAACAACAACATTACCTGGAAATTTATTAGAAATGGACCTGCTTGGCCCCACCGCAGACCTGTAGAAATCAAAACTGCTGGGGATGACACCCTGCAATCTGTGTGATAATAAGCCATGCGGGGCATTCTGACACTGCTGTGACAAGCACTGCTAGCAAACACCACTGTTATTCTCCAACTCAGCAGTACCTCTCTAATTTCCTT
>NW_006922425.1:168069-174166 GCF_000298275.1 Orycteropus afer afer
GGTTTGACTCGACGGCACATAACAACAACACCATTTCAACCGAGAAGATTTGGGCCTGAAGACAGACATTGGGTCTCCACAATTCGGAATTCACCCCACAGCCACTGGTGGTTTATTGATTTTTACCTTCTCCAAGAATATGATATTTCTTTCTATTTGTTGAAGTCAACTTTTCTTTTTATAGAATAATTTCTAGTTTTCAAAGGAGCTCTGGTAGCATAGTGCCTAAGGCACTTGACTGCTAACCAGAATGCTGGCAGTTCAAACCCACCAGCCACTCCTCAGAAGGAAGGCTGGGCAATCTACTCCATACTGATACCACCTCAGAAACCCAAGGAGGGGTTGCTATGAGTCTAGTCCAACTCGACAGCATATAACAACAACAACATAATTTTCAAGGAGCTCTGGTGGCATAGTGCCTAAGGCATTTGACTGCTAACCAGTCAATTAAGCAGTTGGTGGTTCAAACCCACCAACCACTCCATGGAAGGAAGACCGGGCAATCTACTTCCATAAAGATTTACTGCCTCCGAAACCCAATGGAGGTCGCTATGAGTCAGAATTGACTTGATGGCAGTGAGTCTTGTTTGGGATGGTTTTGTAGTTTTTATCAAACAGGTGTCACAGCTTATTTCTTAAGTTAGTCCCTAAGTATTTATTTATTCCTTTTGTTGCTATTGTAAATGAAGCATTTTCATCCATGATGTCTTCCAGCTAGTTTTTATTGCTCAATGTAAAAGCTATTGTTTATTTGAAAACCCTTATTAACTGATAATTGAGATGATTAATTTGCACATTTTAAAAATTACCATTAACACCAAACACCAGGCTACAGATAAGCACATAAACACCTTTAAGGACCAGATGGGGGTCACTGAACAGGAGTATATCCTAGACAAAGTGTAGATTCAGTGGAGGCTAATCGTGCACAGATACCAGTGATACAAAATACCTGCAATCCTTAGAGATATAATAGAAGACAGACACAGATTAATCCTCCATAGACACCCAGACACTATGGGAGAGAGATCCAATGGATCTACTGTCTCAGGACGGACCATAGTACTGGGGGACACCAGACCCAATTGGCAAAACAAAATACATAAAACCCTGCATTGGTGAGTAGGGATTGGGGTCTTAAAAGCTTTCAAGCAGCCGTCTAAGATTTACCTAATGGTCTCCTAGCATCGGAAGTGAAAAAGAGTGCAAAAAACTAAGGGCATTTGGAATCAAATCTGTGCCCTAGGACACAATGGCCCTCAAGATCAGAAGAACTAGATGGTGCCCAGCTACCAATGTCAACCACTCAGGAAAGGATCAAATCTGGAGATCCTGGATAGAGTGGGAGGAAAAACATGGAACAAAATCCAAACAGTCAATAATGACCAGAATTACTGGTCAGATGGAGTCTGGTGAGCCCCCCAATACCCTGGACTAGATTCTGCACCTGGAATAAAACTCACTCCCAGGGGCTGGATCTCAGTCCAATAGTTAACAAGATGTACACGCAGACCCCGCAACCCAGAGTGGCACATGTACATACTCTATGGAAATATATCCCTTGGAGCAATAGACCACAGGGCACCAGATGGGCAATATTCACAAGGAAGAAATGCAGGACAAACAGGAGTGGATAACTATGAAGGGCACAAGGGAGGGTTACTGGGCAGGACTTTTGGCTCTCTGGCAGCAGCATTTCTTGTTTTGTTCAAAGCTATGATCTCTAGCATATGAAACAGTGCTGGCACATAACAGGGCCTAAACAGATATTTGATGCATGATTGGTGGAATGGATGAACGGGTTGGCATATTAGGAAGTACATTTATTGTATAAGAAATGACTTAAAATTTGTTCATATATTGGCTAATAGATGTGCATTTTAAAAAGCTTTTTATTACATTGGTGTTGTGTCTGTTCCCTTCTTTATAATTTAAGCCTGTCATCCAAGTGTGCTTATGCCATTAAAAAACATAACATTTACAATAAGGTATGCCCAAGGGCCTTTGGTCTAATAAGTGAAATAAAAATAATGTTCTCATCCTTGATTTCTGCTTTGCAAGGAATTTCTGTTAATGTGAAGAAGGAGATCTGGTGGCACAGTGCTTAAGGCACTTGACTGCTAACCAGAAGGCCGGCAGTTCAAACACACCAGCCACTGCTTGGACAGAAGGGTGGGCAATCTACTTCCTTAGTGATACAGCCTAGGAAACCCAAGAAGGGCTCACTATGAGTCGGGGCCAGCTTGATGGCACATAACAACAACACTTTAATCTTTGAAGTTATCATTCAATTGGCATTTAAGATGTGCTTTCCACCCTTAGGCTACTTATTAAATATCTTTGTGCTTACTAAAATGTATCACCCAGTGCCGGTTTATTCATACACATTTTTCATCATCCCCAAACTTGGATTATGCGAATCTACAAGTCTGTTTTCAATAGAAAATTTTGTGTTTCTTTACCCAACCTGCAGCACAAGTCTAATTATAACATACAGTAGAAGAAAATGTACCATACTTCATGCTCTTTCCTTTCACCATGTAGTAATTTGGATATATTTATTCAGAAGTTGTCTGCTGAGTGCCCATTCTGAACAGACACAGAATATACACAGTTCACAAGCAGTCTTTCCCTCATGGCATTTGCAGTCTGGTAGTGACAGCAGACATACTCAGGAACACTCACATAAGCACCATGAGAATACCATGCGAAACCAGTTGGCTTTGAATAAAGCAGATTACCCTCCACACCGTGGATCTGATTTTGTATCTCAGCTCTTCCACCTACCAACTGTATTGCTTTGTGAAAACTTTTCATCTTTCTAGGCCTAAATTTCTAGGGGATCTGCCCTACTGGATTTCCAAGGCTGTAAATCTTTATGGAAGAAAACTGCCACATTTTTCTCTGGGGAGCAGCTTGTGGGCTTGAACCACCAACCTTTTAGTGACCAGCGAAGCCCTTAACCAGTGCTTAATTCTCTGCAACTCCCCCACCCCCTAATGAGGGCAGCTGTGACTTAATGGCTCACTTCCAAAGAATAGTATGTTGAAAGAGGGGAAAAGTAACTTTACATAGGATCAACCTGGCAAACATGAACTTGGCCAGGTAATGCAGGTGGGCATCATCAGTGATAAATCATGCATATGATGTGATGAGTAGCGCAGTTCACCTCGGTGGTATTTAAAACAAACATAAGCCCAGGTGAATCATGAAAATATAACCAGGAAATCCAAATTGGGAGACAAAATTCTTGACCACTGCTTCTCAAATCTGTCACAGGCTAGAGGAGACTAAAGACACTTTTAAGGACAGATTACCTTATAAAGATCCAGGTGCATACTAATAAGTAAAATGTGTTAAACTCATAAAAATTACAATTGCTCATATACTTAGATTTCATATTAGTTTTGCATTAAAATGGTTCCATTCCACTTTGTTGTTTTCTATTTTAAAATATTTAAATTCAGAGACAACTCTAGAGAAAACAGAGATAATTACCTACTGGAGATTCTAATGTATCTTTTTTTTTTTTTCTAAAGATTTTTATTTTTTGTATACACCACTCAATCTACCTTCCACACACTGCCACTTCTTGGATACTCCTTTCCATTGTCCTAAAGATTCTCTGCTCATTGCAGTTTGATCACTGATGTCCCTACCACTAACAGCCCTGGGCAGGACAGAAAGTAACTGTGTGAATTAATCTATTGCAAGTTGCTAATGAAGAAGAAGTGTGCCAGGCACTATTGATTACTACTTCAACAAGCATTTCACCTTCTTCCTTGCATCGAGAACCCTAACAAACCAACCAGCCACTCCTCGGAAGGAAAATAGGGCAATCTACTTCTGTAGTGATACTGCCTCGGAAGCCTAAAGAGGGGTTGCTATGAGTCGGGTCCGACGCGACGGCACATAACAACAACAACATCATATTAGTAAATTCAGAGAATTTAAAACACCCACAATAGTAAACTAAGGACATTAAGAAAACTTTTCAAAGAGACTCAACTAAATCAAAGCACTGAAGATGGTTCTGGGTCAACTGTGAGATTAAGGAGCTCTTCTTTGTTAAGTATATGAATTTGTCCCTGCCCTCTTGTGACTTCCCCATTACCACTTACATTAGGTAGTAAACTCCAGTGGCTGTGAACCCTGCTTGATGCCCAAAATGAAAGTCCAGTGACAGTGAATTTCCTAACTTTAAGGGTCCCAGATTAGAGCAGGGGATTGAGACATGTGCAGACCTGCACAGCAGACTCGGAGGAGGTTGAAAACAGAAGCACACATTGACCTAGAAGGAAACACCCTAAAGTCTTCCAATGCCACAGAAATGCCTCTCTTATTTTGGCAAGTGGGAGGGCACCTACTTTACTGCATGCCATGTGCTCCAAAGGAAGAAGACTTCTGCCTTAGTGACATGTCCTGCCCCCTACTCAGAGGAGGAGCCGGCTAAAGAAATGGACACCACAACTGCAGAGTCAATGCATGCTTATTACCTATGTTAATCAAATGAGTCCTTTATATTTATATGAATGTCCAGTGGTTTGCAGGTATTTGAGAAAAATGAAAAGGGATCATAATAAATAATCAGAACTCGTTGAGGGGAAGAGCGCACAGATAAAATACAGGAAACAGAAGAGAACTGTATGGACAACTTACAATTCATTTTCTCAGATTTTAAAAGAAGACAATGGGCTTAGAGAATAAGAATAGGCTACTATCGTACTGGGCAATGAGAGGATAAACATAAAGACTATGTGTATTAGAATAATAGAAATATACATCAACAGAATAGAAAGTTCAGAAATAAACCAAAACATCTACAGTGAGCTGATTTTCAACAAGGGTGCAAAGACTATTAAATGGTGAAAAGTTAGTCTCTTCAACAAATTCTACTGGGATGACCATATAGAAGACTTTACCCCAAACTTAA
Organism: Orycteropus afer afer; assembly: GCF_000298275.1. Lineage (NCBI taxonomy): Eukaryota > Metazoa > Chordata > Mammalia > Tubulidentata > Orycteropodidae > Orycteropus > Orycteropus afer. Next base: position 173,003 of record NW_006922425.1, read on the forward strand.
AATTCTCAGTCTTTTAATAAGGAATTGAGTTTATAAAATAAGAACAAGCTGCTATAGAATGGAGCAAAGAGAAGATGAGAGAAAGTTCTTGGAAACTAGAAGTATTGCCCCAATTTAAAACTAGAGGCTGATATTCAACTTCCGCAAAACACAGCCACGCGCATTCCTCCTCTATGACACGCGGTGACAGCTTCCGCTCCCGCGTTCCAGGCAGAGTTCTGTACCGGCCTCCCTCAACGCCTCATTCAGGTCCCAACTGCTCATTCTGGTCTGACACCAACCGTCCGAGCCGCATCGTCTGAGGGCTGTGCTCTGAGTCCAGACCACACTCTTTGTGGCAGCCTGCCTCCTGAGAGAAGCCCTCGGTCCTCAGCTGTCTTGGAACACCTGGAAGTCCCTGTAGCCAGCTGCCCTCAGATGGTCTCCGGCCGCTGCCATGACAACGGCCGCTTTGCAAGTGCATGAGAACTACCACCAGGAGTGTGAGGCCGCCATCAACCGGCAGATCCGCTTTGAGCTCTATGAATCCTCTACTTTTCTATGGCCTACCATTTCGACCGAGAAGATGTGGGCCTGAAGAACTTCGCCAACTACTTTCTGGGCCGTTGGCGTGAGAAGCATGAGCACACGGAGAAGCTGCTGGCCCTGCAGAACCAGCGCGGGGGCCACATCCATCTCGGAAACATCAATAGGCCTCATGCAGATGAGTGGGGCAGCGGACTCAACGCCATGGAGCTCGCCTTCCACCTGGAGCAGACCCTCCACCAGAGCCTCCTGAACCTGCACTGGCTAGCCCACAGCATGGAAGAATTCCAGCTGTGTGGTCTCCTGGAGATCCACTTCCTGCGCAAGCAGGTGAGGACCATCAGGGAGCTGGAAGGCCACTTGAGCAACCTGAGTTCCCAGGAGGACACCGGCCTGGCCGAGTACCGCTTCCACAAGCTCACACTGAGGGACATGGACAGCGACAGCGATAAGGAGAACTGAGCCTGAGCCATACAAACGTGGTCCCGGGTGACTTCTGTCGCCGCCTATTCTGGGCAAGTGTCCTAGTGTTAGAACACCGTTCACTTCTCATTTTACCTTCTTTAAAGACTACTCTTTCTTCCAATAAAGAGTTTGTATCAGAGTTAAATAAATAAAGGTTTCCTGGCCATTATTGTG
>NW_006922425.1:175676-176831 GCF_000298275.1 Orycteropus afer afer
TGTTGTAGTTGTTCCAGGAAAGGCAAAAGCCACACAAATACACAGATTCTGCTGGGCCCTCCTGAGCAATAGAAGCTCACTGGGACAGTCGCTCACTTCCAAGCTTCATTAGGTAGGGTCATAGCTGATTCATGAAAGATTGTAAAACGTGCTCAGCTCTGCTCGGCCCAACTGTGAAGAGTCCTTCAGGCTTGACTCTCACATTTTATTGATCAGTGCTAGCGAGAAAATTCCAAACTTTCCGAAAAGGAAAGTGTACAATCTATAATAGAGCAATGTATATGTATTGATGGAATCTTTCATGTGTTGAATTTTGCTTTAAAACCCACCTACCATGATGATGAAACAGTCTCCTCCAATCTCCTGCCCCTGAAATGGTTGTCAGACCTGTCTGGGAGCTGCAGATTGAGTTTATTATTTGTGTGATTTTAGCCTGATCTAGACCTACTGAGAGCCTAATGACCCCTTTCTCCATTAAGTAAAGGTCTTACAATCTACTTTAGAGTGATGTAAAAATTTAACTCAGTTGTTAGAGAATTTTGTGCCACTGTCTTCATAATTGTCAACTAATTGTCACTCTCTCATAAAGTAAAGTTTAAAGAAATTTGCTCTTTTGAAGTGTCTCTTGGATTCTTCCAGTAAGATAAACTACTTAAATAGCTTACTGAGACAAATGTGATTTACTGGATTTAATAACAAATTGTGTATCAGTCTGGATTTCAAGTGAATTTTTCAACTGATATGTGGATCTGAGGAGAAAAAAATAAGTCAATTTAACAAAATGATCATGTTACATCATTGAAAAATATTTAACATGTAAAGGGAGATAGCTTGCTTTTGACTACATGTTAAGAAATGATTGATTGTCATAGGGAAGTGGCCAAATCAGTTCACGATAATCATATATAACAAGACACATTGTTTGGGGGCTTTTTCTGATGCCATGCCTCTTGGGTTCAAAGCTAAACTCCACCATTTTCATATTAAATGGCATTGAGTTTATTATTACTTAACCATGCTAGGCTTCATTTCCTTATTTGGGAAGTGAGCATAATAGTCCCTACAGTACTGGGTGTGGTGAGGATGGATTGAGTTATACCCGTAAAGAAAAATTTTGTTTTATAATTCCATTTTTTGCTTAAGTTTTGTTTTCAA
>NW_006922425.1:177165-178535 GCF_000298275.1 Orycteropus afer afer
GCCATAGAAACCAAATAAGTTGTGCTACAAGATTAGTCACATACATTAGAGAAGCAACAGAAGGCAGAGTTGGAGTGACTTCTCAGAGACAACCAAACACCTTAATAGAATCATGGGGCCTACCTACTTGGGACTGTAGTCTCAGGGGACATTATGCTCAATTGGCACAACATAGTACATAAAAATCTTGCTCTGCAACCTACTTTGATGAGTGGTGACTAGGGTCTTTAAAGCTCTTGAGGGCCCATCTAAGATGCAACTAATGGTCTCCTCTCCTCTGAATCAATGAAGACTGAAGAAAATCAAAGGCATCTGGAAACAATTAGTCCAAGGATAAGATGAACCACGAGGACATCAGCCTTCATGACCCCAAGACCATAAGAAATAGATGGTGGCCAGCTATGAATGCCAGCCACTTGGAACTGGATCAAAACTGGAGATGGTGGATAGAGTGGGAGGAAAAATGTGGAACAAAATTCAAAAACACAAAAATGACCAGAATTAGTAGTCAGATAGAATCTGGTGGAACCCCCAAAGTTATGGCCCAGGGTTATCCTTCGTGCCTAGAAACACACTCACTCCTAGGGATTGGCTCTCAGCCCAAAGTAGAAAGAACTACATGTAGAACACCTACCCAAGAGCTATGCACCCACCTACTCTATGGAGATGGACCCCTTAGAGCAAGCAGCCAGGAAACACCAGAGAGATAACATTCACATAGAGGGAAAGCTAGACAGACAGGAATGCACAGATAAGAAGGGCACAGGGAGGGAGTAGTCACAAGGTCAGGAGGGAGTTTGTTATGGTCAGAGATAGTAAACTGGATGTGAAATCATATATGCATGAACTGTGGAATGTAAAACAAAACTGTTTTGTCAATTTGCAACCAAAGCACAATAAAACTTTAAAGAAAGGAAGAAAGCAAAGAAATTGGTTAATACAAGTCACACATGGAGAAAATAATCATTTTCATTCATATTATTGATGGTGGACTATCAAAGAAGATGAGGATAATATAAAAGAGATTTCATTATTGACCTTACCTATAGTTAGGATTGTATATTATTTGGGAACCATTTCTATTTATTGGCATTCTTGGATAAGTTGAAGGAAGTGGTGATCTGGAAGAGTGGAAAGAGAAAGGGAAAAATATTATTTGCAGATAAAATAATTTTCTATTGATCAGATACTGGGTAGGCCATTCCTAAGTACATGATTCTGAACATGGTTCTTCCTTTGCTCAATTTGATTAGAAACTTTAAAGAACATGGTTTTATGTAGAGGTGAGATTCTGAGGTGGTAAAAGCATGTAAGAAAGGTAAATATAAAAAAAATGATATAAAGCAAAATGAATACAGTGGTTACGTGTT
>NW_006922425.1:179619-180118 GCF_000298275.1 Orycteropus afer afer
CACTCCCCTTGAAACATCTGAGTCTGAAACTCCTGGTCAAATGCAACAATCTCTATCCCCCACCCACTCCCATTTTTTTTTAAGGAGCTCTAATGGTGTAGTGCCTAAGGCATTTGACTGCTAACCAGAAGGCTGGTGGTTCAAACCCACCAGCAACTCCTCAGAAGGAAGATTGGGCAATCTACTTCCATAGTGATAATCCTTCAGAAATCCAAGGAGAGGTCGCTATGAGTCAGATCCAGCTTGACAGCAGTCTTTTATTAAAATGCATTTTATTGAAATATAATTTATGTACAGTGAAATACACAAAACTAAAGTGACATGGGTCAATGCATTTTTTCAGCGTTCCCTCCACTCCCCTCCCACCCCTGGTAGCCAACAAAGAAAGTCTCCTTCTATATATAAACATTTCCTTGACTTTTGACAATAATGAACTAATATTATATTTGTCCTTCTGTGATGGACTTATTTCACTCAGCATAATGTCCTCCAAAATATG
>NW_006922425.1:201348-202219 GCF_000298275.1 Orycteropus afer afer
TGTCTCAGTCTGCAAGCCAGGCTGATATCCGTGCAACAAGTGTACCCCACTGGGTTTTAAACACCAGTGGCACAGCCTCAAGACTCACAGCAACATGTCACCACAGTAGGACAAACCAACAGAGAAGTTTGTCTGCCTTAGCTGATGGAAACCCCTCCAACCACACTTACCTGGATCCCTGCGGCTAACTCCTCGATCTATTCCAGTCCCCTTTGCCTTTTCTGTCCTCTCCCTTCTTCCCACCTCACTGCTTGTGGTGGTTGGCCTGGGTTCCCTCTTCTCACCTGGCTCCCTGCAGTTGACTCCTCGATCTGTTCCTATCTTCTTTGCCTTTTCTGTCTCTCCCTGCCTTCCCAGCTCGCTCTTTGTGGGGTGTGGCCTCGGTTCCCTGTCTTCACCTGGGTCCCTGAGGCTGACTTCTCAATCTGTTCCAGTCCCCTCTACCTTTTCTGTCCTCTCCCTGCTTCCCGCCTTGGGGCCTGTTCTTAGGTCCCTGGAATCCAAATGAGGACGTCATCACTTTAAAATCCAAAATGGTTGCCACTTGTAAACAATCAGAATGGCTGTGCCCTCGGTCACTTTAAATATCCAAAATGGCTTCCACGTGTAAACAATCAAAATGTCTGTGCTCTCTGGACAAACAAGAAAGTCAGCGGAAAAATAAAAAAAAATAAAACCTGCAATATCTGGGGATAGTGCAATAAGAGAAAAAGGCAGAGAAAGAGAATAAAGAAGAAAAACTGGGAAAAATGCAAAGAGAAAACAAGGAACAGGGTTAACCATGAGAAAAAAAAGAAGAAAAAAACATTTTGCAACCAGAAACAGGGAAAAGAAAAAAAGATGAAAAAGGTCAAAAGTATTAATAATATTA
>NW_006922425.1:202510-203680 GCF_000298275.1 Orycteropus afer afer
TTATATTATATTATATTAATAAATAGCATTGTAAATGTTAAATTTCCTGAATTGAATACTTGTAGTATGCTTTTGTAAAGAGCTCTGGCAGTGCAGTGCCTAAGGCACTTGACCGCTAACCAGAAGGTTGGTGGTACAAACCCACCAGCCGCTTGGCAGAAGGAAGAGGAGCAGTCTACTTCCATAAAGATTTACCTCCTCAGAAACCCGATGGGGGTCACTATGATTTGGAATTGACTTGATGGCAGTGAGAGCTTTGAGTATGCTTTTGTAAGGGAATTTCCTTGTTCTTAGGAATATCTATGCTTAAGTTATCTGCCACCATCTACCCCTTGATCCCTAAGTGCTTCAGCATGTGTGTGTGTGTGTGTGTGTGTGTGTAAGTGTAAACACATATACACAAATGTGGCAAAACGTTAACAATTGCTAGATCTAGATCAAAGGTAAAGGTAAGGAAGTGACTGGTATTCTACACGCAGTTCTTCTGTAAATTTGGAATTATTCCTAAGTAAAATTTTTCACATAAAGTATCGTTTTTATTAAAAATAAATAAAAGAAAGTTTTAAAACAAAAATACTCTGCTACCATAGTAAAATGGCAACACAATGAGATCCGAGAACTGAGTACTCCTACCCTCACCATTAAGAAGGTAAGTGACATAGGGAAAAGTCAGTAAGTTTCTCCTAAAATAAAAGGGCTCGAATAGATAATATGTAGGCTGACTTCCAGCTCTCGTACTTTGTGGAACTTCTCTTTGCACATCTTAAATCTAAGAACACCAAACCATAAAGTTTTTTTGAGTGCATTTATTCTTTATTGATTAATTTAAATATAGCAGCCTTCTTCCTGAGAGCAAAGCCACAAACCGGCAATGAAGATTGATTTCAAAATAAATGTCTGGAAATGCAATTTAATGCATTTTGGGCAAACATAGGATTGTACTAACAGGAAACATAATTAATTTAGTGGTGTTCTCATAGAGTAACCCCAGGTTCTGGTGTAGGTTCATTTCACCCTTAGTCAGACTACAGAAGTATATAGAACATCAGCACATCTGACATGTTTTAATTGTGGTGATATAGTTTATATCTCACATTTAATAAAATGACCCAAAATAGTAATGAAGAGATGCATCAACAGATTTTGGCCTTAACTACTGGCAATATTAGT
>NW_006922425.1:204710-209838 GCF_000298275.1 Orycteropus afer afer
TTTTTGGTCCCTAAAATGTTCTGTCTACAAAATGGGGATATGATTTTATTTTCTTTCTTGAGGTTCAATGTCTGAACTATCTTCTTAGGAGAATACAGAGTTCTTATTTCAGAAGGAATTGTGATTCGAATTGTGAATCAATGTGTCCCAAGAGGATTAGGTAAAATTCTATCTATGGCACATGTAGAGCCCATGTTCCCTATATGTGCTTGCACTCTGGTAGCACCTAGAGGTTGATCATGAAGATGACAAAATAGGGACTTGTGGACAGGGGAACACCAGGTACAGTTGAGGCCAGGAGTATTGTATGAAAAAGAGAGGATTAAGGGTACATTCAGATACTGAATTTGAGACACTGCTTTTCCTAGCCTTCTTCTTCCATTCAGCTCCTGAAGCAGTGGCAACCAGACTTAGGCCCAGTAGGCAAAATACTGGGTAAGTCTTCCCTTTGGACGTAGGTTCACCAAGCGAATAGCACAGTCACCTCACCACATTACCACTTACCATAATCAACAAAACTCACCCACTCCCATAGAGCTTCCAGTCAGATTTTAGTGCTCCATTCTTAAGTATGAACAGATAATCAAGACAGTTTAACTCCTGAGGAAAGCATCTAACTTGAAAGAGAGTGGGCAAAAGAAACATGCAAAAAAGCAGCCTGGAGAGAAACTGATTTTGCAGGGAGAAGAAATCTTAAAAATAAAAGATTTTAGTTGTATCTTCTGAGAAAGAAGAGAATAGTGCATTCATGAAATAAGAAGAGAATGGTAGCAAATGGAACATTCAAAGACCCCAAAAAATAATAAGTATTCTAAAGATTAAAATTATGGTGGTTGTTGTTGTTGTTGTTATGTGCCATCGAGTCAGCCCAAACTCATAGCGACCCCTCCTTGGGTTTCCGAGGCGGTATTACTACAGAAGTAGATTGCCCAACATTCCTTCTGAGCAGTGGCTGGTGGGTTTGAACCTCCAGCCTTCTGGTTAGCAGTCAAATGCTTTAGGCACTAAAACAAAAAGTTTGTAATATAAAATTGAGAAAATCTTGGGGAAAATACAGCAAGACAAAGAGATAGTATAAAAAAGAAGAAAATTAAAGGGTCAATGTAGACAGTTTCAAAAAAGGCAAGGAGGCCACATGTTCTGACATCTTCTAACTCAACAAGAAGAAGACAAAATCACCACCAATAGCCCAAGGCCTATTCCTGCAAGGACAGACATGCTACCTCCCTCCAGCCCTTTCACTAACTGTTCTTCCCAAAGCACCCACCACCTCTCTCCTGGGTTCGATAATTCACTGCAGTGGCCACACAAAACTCACAGATTGTGCAGTTTATTAGGGAAGCACCAGGCTACAATTCAAGTTTAGGAATAATATTCAGTCTCTCTCTCAGCCCACTGTCTCTCACCCAACAGTCTCTCGCAGTCTCTTTCCCAGCAATGCGTGTCTCTCGGTATCTCTTTCTCAGCAGTGTGTGTCTCTCAGTGTCTCTTAGCAACACATGTCTCTTTCTCAGCAGCACGTGTCTCTCAGTGTCTCTCTCAGCAACATGTCTTCCTCAGCCAGAGTTCAGAGAGAGTTCTGCCTCAGGGAGACCTCCTTTTCAGCCTGGCAGTGTGGCCAAACCAACCAATCATAACATCAGAATTCTAATCACCTGAGAGAGAGCAGGAACCTCCCAGAACATTGTTTTGTGCTACTCCCAACAGAAATACCACAGGTGGACAACTTTAGCAATCAGGAGCTCCTCAGTTGCTCACGGCAAATTCCACCTCAGACTTTACAAAGACTTATGGGTAGAAAAGCCACACTAAGTAATTTACTACACCACAACAGTCTAAGGTCCAGTTAATAAAAATTACAAAAAGACAAATCAAAGAAAATGGAAAGGAAGAGGTTATTAAACAACTAATAAGAAAATGTAAATGAAGACCATGAATTTTCAAATCTAAAGGCTTGCAGAATGCCTGACAAAATGTACAGAAATAAACCCACACCAAGGCATATTGTCACTGAATTGCAAAACCTTAGGGACAAAGAGATGATCCTACTTGCTTTCAGAGACAGGGAAAAACTTCATATTGAAAAGATCAGGATTCAGAATGACAACAGTAACCCAGTAGCTTGAATACAATGAAGCTATACCTTAAAAATTCCAAGGGAAAATATTTTCCAAGCTAGAATGCTATGACCTGACAAAATTATCAACTCTACATAAAACTTAAATAAAAATATTTTTGTACAAAGTCTCATAAAATTTACTTCCCACGTACCCTTTCCCAGGAACCTACTAAAGGATGTGCTCATCAAAAACGAGGGAATAAACCAAGGAAAAGGGAGGTGAGGAAACAAGGGCACTGGATCCAATTTAAAAAGCTGCATAAATTCACAGAATGACAGGTGAGGGGAGATCAGAGGGTGGCAGCTCTTCACCGGCAGTAGAGATCCAGCGGTCCAGGTTGGAGGTGGTCAGAAGACTTCAGAGACATTATTCAAGATGTTGAAATGGAGAGAATACCTGACGTATTAGATGAGTTAAGAGATTTAGACAACCGATGGGAAGTTGGGGGTTGAGTGGGTAAAAAGTAATAGAAAATTGTTGTTATTGTTAAATGCCATTGAGTTGGCTCTGAGCAGTGCTGACATTATGTATAACAGAAGGAAACATGGCTCAGTCCGGTGCTATCCTCAAATCTTTGGTGTGTTTGAGGTTACTGTTTCAGTCACTGCATCAATCCATCTCATGGGGGATTTGCCTGACCTTCTACTTCACCAAATATGATTGGTCCTTGATGATGTGTCCAAACCAAGCAACATGAGCTCTCACCATTTTGCTTCTAAGGAGCATTCTGGCAGTACTTCCTCCAAGATGGATTTGTTACTTCTTTTGGCAGTCCATGATGTATATTCAATATTCTTTACCAACACCATAAATCAAAGGCATCAATTCTTCTTCAATCTCTCTTTTACATTGTCCAGCTTTCATGTGCAAATGAGGTCATTACAAAGACCATGGCTTGGGTCAGGTGAACCTTAGTCATCAAAGTGACTGCTCTGAATTTTAAGCCTTTAAAGACGTCTTTTGCAACAGATTTGCCCAATGCAAGCAAACAATGGCAATTTTTAATAAAATGCCAGATAAAATGGAAAGTTGTGCAGAAAAGGAAAAATAACCATAGTACTGTATATGGTCCAGTTGTGTATAATATTTACACAGTTAATGAAAACACTTAAAATGGAACTAACCACAATTATGCTGTAAATATACGAGGATGATAGGGGAGTGGGTTAATGGGTGCATGTGTTTGGTGAAAGCTGTGAGGGAGAAAATGAGCTGAATGCTTATATTCCATAAAGTTGAAAACTATAAATAAGAAATAATAATAAACATATTATTTAAAGATATATAACTAATTACCTAAAATAATTGAAAATGGTTGCTTTTGAAAGGTGGGAAATAGGGAAATGATTTGACTCTTCAAACTTTGTGCAAATATAGCTTTGCTATAAATAAAAACTCAATTATAAGAAAGGAAGAAAGAAAGAAAGAGGATATCAATAGAAATAATAACAATCAGTAAAATGGACCATGTATGTATAAATCTACAATGGGGAACCGATCTGTTGTTTTAGAAATTAGTACAAAAAGGAAATGATTTAAGCATTTATTCTGTCTTTCCTATACATATCATACCTCAGGGTAACTAAAGAGTGGATGGAAGAGATTTTCTGTTTTTAGAAATATTCCATCAGTGCATGAAGAACAAATAATAGAATTAAAATATTACCAATTTGACTGCTAACCAGGAGGCTGGCAGTTCAATCCCACCAGCCACTCCTCGGAAGAAAGTTGGGCAATCTACTTCCATAGTAATACCACCTCGGAAACCCAAGGAGGAGTCGAGTCAGGTCGTACTCAATGACAATGAGAGATTTTTAGTTTTAATGATATAATGAGACAGACTTGGGTGGTGCCACAGTTAAGTGCTCAATTATTAAGGTTGTCATTTCAAACACACTTAGAGGTGCCTCAGAAGATAGGCCTCGCTATGTGATTCTGAAAGATCACAACCTTGACAACTCTATGGAATGTAATTCTACTCTGAACACATAGGGTCTCCATGAGTCAGAATCAACTTGATAGCAACTGATTTTAATGACATAATTAATGTAGGCAGTGATATTCAGAGTCTGCTAACCACACAAAAAGCATGATAACCAAACATTATGAGCTTCAAAGTGGAAGTACACAACCCAACTATAAAGTACTCATACCAAGAAATCAAAAATCAAACATATCAAAACTCTACTGAAATTTGAACACTGACTGGATGTTTGACAATACTGAGGAATTATTTTTAAGTTTTAAGCATGTTGAAGGAGCCCTGGTGGATTGATGGTTAAGTGCTCAGCCATTCTACTTGAGAAAGATATGGCAGTCTACTTCTGTAAAGATTTTACAATCTTGGAAGCATTTGACTGCTAACCAGAAAGCTGGTGCTTCAAATCCACCAGCCACTCTTTAAAAGGAAGATTGGGCAATCTAATTCTGTAGAGATACTGCCTAGAAAACCTAAGGAGGGGTCTCTGTGAGTCAGAAACAACTCAATGGCAATGAGTTTGGTTTGGATTTTGGTTTCAAGCATGTTAATGATATTGTGATTTTTTATTCCTAAGTGCTCTTATATTTTAGTACAATGGTTCTCAATTTTGAATGTGCATTACAATCAACTGGAGGCTGACTTAAAAACAGATTTCTGGGTCCCACTCCCAGAGTTTCTGATGTGGTAGATCTCTGGTACCACAAAATCCACTTCCATTGAATCAATTGCAACTCATAGCAACTCTATAGGGTAGAGGAGAATTTCCCCACACAGTATCTAAGGTTGCAGATCTTTATGGAAGCAGACCACCACATCTTTTTTCCCATGGTGTAGCTGGTGGGTTTGAACTACCAACCTTTCAGTTAGCAGTTGAGTGCTTAATCACTGCATCACCAGGGCTGCTTTGTGAAGATTACAGCTTTGGAAATTCTATGGATAAACCTAGAGGACATTATACTGAGTGAAATTAGTCAATCACAAGAGGATGAATATTGTATGGAATCATTCCTGTAAAAAGTCAAGAAAA
>NW_006922425.1:210330-211157 GCF_000298275.1 Orycteropus afer afer
GGGCACCATCTAGTTCTTCTGGTCTCATAGTTGTATAGGCTGCAGATAGGATGGTGCACCAGTCGCTAGGACTAATTGTTTCCATGGATTTTGGTTTTCTTCATTAGAAACATTTTTTTAAGGTTGCCAGGGGTGGTAGTGTAAGGGGGATAAATCACTTACTAGACGGTACACATGTATTAACTTGGGTGAAGGGAAAGGCAATATACAATAAAGAAAAAGGTCGGCACAAAATGATCAAGACAAAGAAGACACTGGGAGCAGCACAAGAAATATAGCCAACTAAGGTAAACACTATGACATAATCAATCCTGCAATAATAGTAATAACTATAATCTATGAGCAGATATATAGATAGACACACAAACTGAACAAGGGTGGGAAGGCAAATGGGACTACACCCACAAATATATATGCATAGGTTTGACAGAGTGTATTGTACATATGTATTTACACATGCTGCAAACATATCCATGAATATAGTAGAGCATAAAGGGGCAAAGTTATGAAAAATCTTAGCTATAACCAAGCATCTTGTGGGAATGAGTCCCTGGGCCTAGGGGTGTCTTGGGGAACACAAGGTCAACTAGCATAACAGTCTACAAAAACAATGCTCTACAGAATACGTTGATGAGTAGCAACTGGCTTCTTAAAACAACAGGGGTCTTCAGAAAAAGCTTGTGAGCAACCATCTAAGATGCAACTATTGGTCTCTCCCTCCATCTGGATTAAAGAAGTATGTTGTTGTTGTTGTTGTTGTTGTTATGTGCTGTCGAGTCAGACCCGACTCATAGCGACCCCTCCTTGGGTTTCCGAGGCAGTATCAC
>NW_006922425.1:212401-212930 GCF_000298275.1 Orycteropus afer afer
AACTGTGATTTTGTTTTCTTAAATATATGTGTATGTACAAGTTATATATTGATTTCAACAGTTACCCTGTAAGGTCACACTGCAAGGTTTCAAAACTGAAATAGCCTTTGTCCCTCCCTTGCTCCTTACATTTATTCCACTCCCTGTATTCTTTGACTTGGTTGACATCTCAGTTATCTAGTGCTGCTATGACAGAAATACCACAAGTGAGTGGCTTTAACAAACAGAAATTTATTTTCCTGCAGTTTAGGAGGCTAAATGTCTGCATTGAGGTTCACAGCTCTAGAGGAAGATTTTCTCTTAGGGTCGGCTCTTGGGGAAAGGTCCTTGTTCCTTGGTTCCCTGCTTGCTTCTTTGTGCACAATCTCATCTTTTTATACCTCAAAGGTGATTGACTTAAAAAATACCCTACACTGATATGGCCTCTTAACAATGAAAACCCATTCCTGACTGGGATTATAACCACAGGTGTAGGGGTTAGGATCCAAGTAAAATGACATCCTTGACAACTTCAATATTATCTCTGTTT
>NW_006922425.1:214350-214919 GCF_000298275.1 Orycteropus afer afer
CTCTCATGGAGCTGCAGTCAGTTGCAAGCTTGACTGGACTAGACATCCAAGGTGATTCACTCACATGGCTGTCAGTTGATGATGTCAGCTGGTCTGTAAACCCAAACAGCCATAACTGACCTCTTCATGTGGTCTGGGCTTCCTCAAAACACGACAGACTCGGTGTTGTCAAATTCTTAGAAGGCAGCTCAAGGCTCCAAAAGTGAACATTCCATCGTGGAATGTGGAAGCTGCTTTTCACTCCATGACCTAGTGTTGGAAGTGCTACAGCAGAATTTCCATCACATTCTATTGATTACAAGTCTGTTAGAAACCCTTACAAATTCAAGAGGAGGGGACATGCCCCAGTTTCCTGATGAGAGTAATGATGATATGATATCATAGAGGAGCACATGGGACAGCAGATATTGTTGGGGCCATCTTTAGAAACTATAATCTGCCACACAGGTTAATTTGTAAAAAATAGAATGTGAGAAGTCATTGAATTCAAAGGAAGGTATGGAGGTCACCAGAGCACGTGGAGAAACAGACAAAGCAAAGAGGCAGAAATTGCAGGACATTTACATTCT
>NW_006922425.1:217756-218981 GCF_000298275.1 Orycteropus afer afer
GCCACTATGGTTGAGGGATGAGGAAGGAAGCTTTAAGGAGAAAAGAAACATTCTCCTTGCTCACTTGCTGCAAATTCCTTCCTTTGATCCATCAAGCCTCTGGCATAAAAGTAGACTTAGATTTTTATTAAATTAAAAATAAACCTGATTTGGCAGTGTTACAGAAGGAAGCTGGCCATACCATCATTGAACTTAGGTGGATGTGTCAGTCCAGCCAATAATCTCAGCAATCTGAACTACTTTCCCAGAATACGTCAAGCAAGGACAGAGGGACAGACTAATCTCAGCTTCCTGATCTACAAAACTTAACACTTCTCAGAAGGAAAAAGAAAAAAAAAAAAAAAAAAAAACACCAAACAAAACTGGCCTTTAATGTAAGTGGAGTAGTTGCTGTTGCCTCGTATTATCAGAAAATCCGTGACTTAGTCTTTTGTATTTTGCATAGTCCCTACCAAAATGCAAATACACTTTGTAGAGGTGACTTCTTCAGGCTTTCTTGGTTAACCATTTGTGAAAGAAAGAATTATTTTAAAACAGCTAAGCACAAGAAAGGCAACTAGTTTTTGCAATGGTACATTTTTGTCCATTTCACTGAACTGTAAACTCCAAGATACCTACAAACATATCTATTTTGTTTATCCATCAATCCCCATCTGTGGATCTGGATCCGGTTGTGCTGCCTACAACTGTCATGAGTGAAAAATCCACCATTCTGCCTGGTGATCTTGGATTCATCATTTACCAGAGTCAATAGCCAGTATACTGCCTGCCAACCTTGAGCTCATCAGCCCCTGTAGCTGCATGAGTCGGGAAAAGCCACTAGTTTGACATTCGATCCAGGAAATTGGGACTTGCCAGATTCTATAACTGTGTGTTTTTTTGACTATGCCACACCCCACAAGCAGCAGGGTGGAAGGTGGGAGAAAGGAGAGTATAAATGCTAGGGGTCCCGGAACAGAGCAGGGAGTCAGCCGCAGGGATCCAGGTAAGGAGAGGTTGCAGAGGTTTCCAACAGGTAAAGGAGACAAACTTTTCTGTTGGTTTGTCCTACTGTGGTGACATGTTTCTGTGAGTCTTGGGACTGTGCCACTGGTGTTTCAAACCCAGAGGGGTGCTCATGGTGCACAGGTATCAGCCCGTCTTACAAACTGAGACAGACTATGAAGAAGGAAGAGGCCATCCACTTCTCAAAGAATTGGCCAGAAAAGCTTTATGAGTAGCAGAG
>NW_006922425.1:220625-221114 GCF_000298275.1 Orycteropus afer afer
GAACACAGTCTGCAGTATGGATTACATCTCAATATAAGGAAAACAAAAATCCTCACAACTGGACCAATAAGCAGCATTACGATAAATGGAGAAAAGTTTGAGGTTGTCAAAGAATTCTCATTGCTTGGTTCTTCAATCGATGACAATGGAAGCAGCAGTCAGGACATTAGATGACGTGTAGCGCTGGGCAGGTTGGCCACGAAGGAAGTGTTTCAAGTGCTGAGGAGCAAGGATGTCTCCTTGAGGACTAAGGTGCACCTGACACAAGCCGTAATATTTGCAATCGCCTCGTATGCATGTGAGAGCTGGACAAAGAGTAAGGAAGGCCAAAGAAGAATTAATGCTTTTGAGTTGTGGTGCTGGTGAAGAATGCTGAAAGTACCATGGACTGCTAAAAGAACTACCAGATCCGTCCTGGAGGAAGTGTAGTGGAAATGCTCCTTCGAAGCAAGAATGGCCAGACTTCATCTCACCTTTTGGTCATGTTGT
>NW_006922425.1:253307-256871 GCF_000298275.1 Orycteropus afer afer
CCCTGGATTAGAAGGCTTGCAGAACTTCAAGCAAGCAATGTTGGTTGGTTGCACTTTGGTAGTGGTAATAGAGATAAAGACAAGAGGACAGAGTCAAGTTCTATTTTGGAGGTAGAACTGGACTTGGTGATGGATTGGATGTGGAGCTGAGGGAAAGTGAAGAATCAAGGATGGCTCCAAGGTTTGTAACTTCATGTACAGGTTGGATAGTGATGCTCTTTATTAAAATGAGAAAGACTTGTGGGAGTAGGAGGGCACTGGTTTGGAAGTTGCTGTGACATCTAATCCAAGATGAAGTGCCTGGCATAGAGTGTGGCATGTAGTAGCTGCTTAATGAAATCAATGTTAGGTCTTTTTGCTCCTAGTTATAGAGAGCCAAAGGTAATTCTGAATATCAGATCTAAAATGATACTCAATAATATATGTATTTTCTTGCCATGATTTAAAAAGTATTACCAGTTGCCATCAAGTCAATTCTGACTCATGGTGACTACATATGTGTCAGAGCAGAGCTGTGCTCCATAGAGTTTCAATGGCTGGTTTTACAGAAGTAGATTGTCAGATCTTTCTTCTGGGATACTTCATGGTAGACTTGAACTCTTAACCATTTGTGCTTCCCAAGATACAAACCATTACAAGGTTGTTAATTTGGTCCTGAGCCCATTCCTAAGGCAGATGGGTGGCAGCTGTCAGTGAGGCTGCTATTAACTGCAAATAACAGAATGTCGAAGAAAAAGTGATCTAAATAATGGTATCATTTATTACCTCACTTAACAAAACGTCTAGAGCTAGGTCATTCCAAGATTGGTTCAGCAACTCAGGAGGGTCATCAAGAGCCCAAGCCTTTTCCAATCCCAAGCCTTTTCCAATCATTTTTCTTTGCAATTCTCAGTGTATGAGCCGTATTACCATTGAAAGTGCAGGGGGCTGCTGCCATTTCAAGAGTCATGTTCTCATATAGTCTATGAAGAAGGAGAGAGTCAGAGACTTTGTCCTGCATCTCTCTCTCTCTTTTTTTTTAATCTTGTAGGACATTCTATTCTAGAATACTTTTCCTTCTGACTCATTCATTGCCAACACTTGGTCACTGACCACTTCTGGTTTCTGGGGAGTCTGGGAAGCTAGTGTTTTTATTT
Organism: Orycteropus afer afer; assembly: GCF_000298275.1. Lineage (NCBI taxonomy): Eukaryota > Metazoa > Chordata > Mammalia > Tubulidentata > Orycteropodidae > Orycteropus > Orycteropus afer. The sequence continues at coordinate 254,444 of NW_006922425.1, forward strand.
CTAACCTCTATCATTGGACCTAACAAAGTGTTTACCCCTTGGCATCCCTTGGTATGGTCTGTCTTGTGACCTTACACCTCATTTATCTGTTCATTTTTCCTCCTCCCAATATTTCTCTTCTCTTTTTAAGATCACCTCTATGTCCCAGAAGGAGCTCTGGTGGTGGAATGGTTAAGCGTTCAGCTGCTAACTAAAAGGTTGGCAGTTCAAACCACCAGCAGCTCCGTGGAGGAAAGATGTAGTAGTCTGCTTTTATAAAGGTTTACTGCCTGGGAAACCCTATGGGATAGTGCTACTCTGCCTTGTAGGATCACTATGAATCAGAATCTACTCAATGACAATGAGTTCTATTTCCCAGGGCACCTGTATATAAACTGTTCTGTTTCTGCTGCCAGCTACATGGCAATCAAACATAAGCTATTAACTATTATTTAAAATATAAACTAGTAAAATTTTGAGGGTATTTTATTGCAGCAACTGCTTGTGTATTTTCCTAGTTATTCTTTAAACAAATATTATTATCATCATACTAACATGGAAAAATAAAACAAATGATGCAGAAAGATATTAAACAAATTGAATTCTCTTCTTCAAATGTATTTATTAACCTTTTTTTTCCTTTTAGAAATGTTTTATTCATAAAATAAAAATCTGTATTTTTATCCATTTACACAAATGATCTTATTGTACATACTCTTCTACAGCTTTCTCTCTTGTTTAATGTACCTTGAGACATCTTTGCATATCACTGCATAAAGAGCTCTCTCCTTCATTATACTGTTTGCATGTAATGGATATACCCTACTGTAATTCGCATTGATGGACATTTAGATTAATTCAAGGTTTTTTTGTTTTTTGTTTTTCTGCCACAAGAAATGCTGTAAAGAATGCAGATTAAAAAAAAAATTCACTGCCATCGAGTCGGATCCCACTCAAAGCGTCCCCCTTTGGTTTTCTGTGGCAGTAAATCTTTATGGAAGTAGATTGCCCTTCTTCCTTCTGCATAGTGGCTGGTGGGTTTGAACTGCCAACCTTCTGGTTAGCCGTCAAGTGCCTTAGACAGTACACCACCAGAGTTCGGTTTTATACATATGCATATGCATACATGTAATATGTATATGGAGGTCCTGGGTGGCTCAACCACTAGACAAAAATTGTGTGGTTTGCATCCACCAGTGGCTCCACAGGATGAAAGACCAAGCAATCTCCTCCCATCAAGATTACAGCCTTGGAAACCCAATGGGCCAGATTTACTCTGTCTTATAGGGTCACTAGGAGTTGGAATTGACGTGTTGGCATACAACAGCAACAATATATTTTTCACTAAAAACCAAACTTATTATTGGTATTTTAATTATTTGAAGAGAATATAGTCCATAATTTTCTTGTTACTGAATAAATGAATTGGGGAAAAACATGGACAGTAAAGATTCTTTTAAGTGTGCTGAATTATTTATTTCACCATTAATTTAAAAGCCCAATGTTCTATAAGGAAGTTGTTTTAAGGGCATTTTATTGTCCTGTGAATGTGAAAATAATAGATTGTCTTAAATTCTTATTAACTTGGATAATTTCATTTCTGCTGTTTAACTTAATGAATGATGTGTATCATATGAATGGCTCCTACACAGTAGATGATGCGTTTCCTCCACATGGCAGGGATTTTCTGTAGAAGAGTGTGTACATTCAGTATGTATTCCTGAATGAAAATACTAAAACAGGATGGTGATGGTCTCTTGGTAAATGGGCTGAAAGTCCATCGTGTGTCAATGTGTTCCTCTTCATGATTCACTTTTACAAACTTGATCTCTGCATTCATTAAGTGGATATTAGGTTTGTCTCATAAAAATGGCTATTCTCTAAAATTACTTAAATATAAGTACAACTTGTCTCATCCTAATTATTTTCTTTATGGATTTAGTTACTAGGGAAACCTACCAAGTTAGCAGATCCATTATTCTTGGGGTGCTAGTTACTTGGACAAACTGAATTTTCAAAAAGTCATTTGACCCATTGTTTCAAACAAGGTGAACAAAGAAGTGTTTTATGTAAGATCAGATTTCTCTTTCCACAGAGCTTTAACCATTCAACAACCTCATTGGCATGTTAAAGTGTGAGTATTGCTACCTGGGCCATTAAGAAACTGATTTCCCAGATAAGGGAGTCTTACTGACTTCGTGTGTGAGAGAACATCATCTAAATGAGAGGTGGCAAAACAAATATTGGTCATAGCATTATGTGCAGTTAGCTGTTACTGTGACCATCTGCTGACTCCATTGTTTGGATAGAATGGTCCCCGTGTTCAGTAGTGTGTTGAAATCTGGTGTCCATGGCAACCAAAGCTTCACCAATCTCAAACCAGGCACTGTGGGGATGAGTTGAATTTCTACCTATACAATGACTTTCAGGGGAGTCACCTTCCTAACAG
>NW_006922425.1:257281-258996 GCF_000298275.1 Orycteropus afer afer
GCATGTAATGTGCTTAGTAGAGAGTGCCTGAGGGGCAGAGTAATGACACTGTATAAGTCAGTCATTGTTTTATAATTTTGAGTATTATTAGTTATCATTAATGTAAAGTGAGACATGTTGGCTAAATGCCATGAGTTTTTCAACATTCAGCCAGCCTATCTAATATGTACACTTCATGGTTTTCTCAGAGCTGCTATGTCCCTGATTATAGCAGCAAAGTGTTCAGATTTTCACACAAAGTTCATAAAGGGCACGAGAGAAATAGCCATGTCTCTGCCTTGCAGGAGATTAAGCTGGGCTGCCCAGAAAGATTATATGTCAAAGTAAATTGAGTGGCTGGGCATCACCCCTGAACACAAACCTATGTGTTATCCTCTGTACTTTTCTTCCTTCAGGGAAAGAGCTCTTCTTTTCTCTTTTCTAAATTGTTGGCTCTTTGTAGACTTAATTAAGCAGGAATTGGCTTCCCTGTGTCTCTGCTTTGTACTCCTTGGAGTAAATCACCTGATTGGCTTTAAGTGACTGTCAATTGCTATGCAGGTGGTGCTGGAAGGGTTGTTTCTTTCCCTGCACTGTCCCCCCCCCTTCTGAATGGTGGATCCAAGGAGCTCTTCCTTGCCCTTGTGTCCTCTTCTCTGCTCCTGAAGATCATTTGCTTGCATGGCACTAATTCAGAATTTGAGAGAAATTTCAATAGTTGTGACTCTGGCAAAGGGACAACTTCAAATGAGTTTTCCTCAGTAAATGTTCCAGATCATGTACACTTGGTAGCTTATTTCAGAGAAGGATGAATACCATTAAGGATTCCTTCAAGTGTTGCTTCAGCTTCTGGGTCCAGATTTTTTTTTTCTTACATTAATGCACTTTCCTATTTGCATTTCAATACTATGTGGTATAAACTCATTATCAGTTTTACAAATTTGAATCTACATTTTACTCTTTAGCTCCTTTTGATATTAATTTATAACATGAGGCTGTTAATATTTACAACTCCAATGACAAAGTGTAAATATGACTTCCCCCTGTTCCTAATTAGTGAGGTGTCATGTATATTTGTTAGTTCTGCTTTACCACACTAACTGGATCTAAGTCTTGGTTTTAGTTTCTGTGTAACTATGGTTTGTTTTTCTCTGATCTGTAGCCTTAGGCCAGTTGCTCTCAAACTCAAGCACATCGGAATACCCTGCAAGGGTTGCTAAAACACAAATTTCTGGCCTCACCCCGAGAGTTGGTGAGTGGGTAAGTATAGGGTGGGGCCTTAGACTGTGCATATCTAACAAGTCCTCAGGTGATGAGGATATTTCTGTTTCTGTTCTTGGGAGTATAAGAAGTACCCTTAACCTTCACCAAGTATCTCTAAAATGTGATAATGAGATGAGGACATGTGGTGATAATATCAGAAAATTATCATCTCTACCAGGAAATACATCAAAAGATAGGACTTACTTTATGACAGGCACTACAAGCATGCTGTCTCCATTTTGCAGGTGAGAAAATTGTGCCTTAAAGAGGTCAGTAACTTGCCTGTCATCAAACAGCTAGTGAAGTAGCTTAACCCACATTTGTCTGATTATACATTTTCTTCATGTGGAAATTATAGAAAAATATCATTAATATCACACACAAGTAAGAGCTTACTGAAGATAATTCAAAAACGGTTGCAGCAGTATATTGACAGAGAACTTCCAGAGGTGCAAGCTGGATTCAGAAGAGGA
>NW_006922425.1:259986-262523 GCF_000298275.1 Orycteropus afer afer
CACTTATTTTGGTCATGTTGTCAGAAGGGACCATTCCTTGGAGAAGGATGTCATGCTTGGTAGGGTGGAGGGTCGATGAAAGAGGGGGAGGCCTTCAACGAGATGGATTGACACAGTGGCTGCGATGATGGGCTCAAGTATAGCAGGGATCATGGAGCTGGCACCGGATTGGGCAGTGTTTCATTCTGCTGTGCATGGGGTCACTATGAGTCGGAAATGACTTCACGGCACCTAACAACAGTAACAACAACATACAGTTTCTTAAGGTAACTTCTATCGATTTAAGTCAAATAAGCCCTCTGCTTGTTTTATGCTAAAGTACATACTTCCAAAAGAAAAGTGAGCTTGTATTCCCAAGGAATTTGCAAGAATAGCCTGGACTCAAACTTATCAAGCTCAAGATGTTTCTGAAATCTCGCTTAACATTTCATGAAAATGACAGTACAGTGAGGTACTCCATAATTGTCCCAAACTTCAAGAAGTCTGTGAGTCTCAACTTCCTGAAACAATGGAAAGGGTCAGTTATTGGAAGTTCCCGATACCTCTGGTGTTGGAGATGATGTGGATCAGGATTGAGAACAGAACTAGTTGCAGGTGTCATAAAGAGTGGTTACATTCCCAGATGTTTTCCCCAAATCATTCGAATGGTGATCTTAGGCCAGGTCCCCCAGAATCTGATCCTGAGATGTGAATTCATGTGTAAGTTTTTTTTTTTTTTTTTTTTTTTTCGCTCTCTCTCTCTATTGGAGAAACCAATAAGGAGTGGGGGAAGCAGCAGAGGAAAAGAAGCAAAGCAAGGGTGCCATTTTAGGCAAATCTCCAGCTTGTCTCATCCTGGTGTAGAGTGTAAATTACATCTCAGAGTTTGTCCTGACTAGAGGTACAATCTTACACCATTAATTAGCTATAGTTGGGACAAGGTGTAAACTTTAGGTACTTTCTGGCTCTCTCAGCATGCCACCAAAGTGGATCTAATACTCCAAAAGTGAATCTCTGAAGAGGGCTTCAGATGAGAGTTGTTAGAAACAAAGCTTATGGGGGGTTTGGATTCATAGAGTCAAGAAGGAGCATTCAAGGGGATTTGGTAAGGAGTCATGAGATGCTTTACCCAAAACAGCAGGACTACGTGAAAGCTTATATGCTAATTTTCCTCAGCTCAACTCCAGAATGCTGGCAGTCATACTCATTCACCAAGCAGGAGATTGAGGGGGGATCTTTAGTTGTCATATGAACTCAAGAGGAAATAAAACAAAATGAGAAAACAACAGCTACTGACATTTGAAAGGGTACCTTCTGCAAAGAAAAAGCAATTGCACTGCTTTGTGACCCGTTTTGGTTACTTTGTGCAGCTCTGACAGAAGATACCACAAATGGTGACTTCAACAAACAGGGATTTATTCTCTTACTGTTTAGGAAGCTGGAAGTGCGAGTTCAAAGAGCCAGCTCTAGGGGCTGGATAAAAGCCCCTCGACCCTGGGCTTCAGCTCTGCCTCTTGCTCCCAGCCAACTGGAGCTAGGGTTGTCTTTTCACTCAGGCCACTGCTGGTTGCTAAGGCTGACAAACCCAAGGTTGACAAATAAAATGGCACAGTTCCAATATTACCAACAACATAGCAAACCACTAGTTCAAGTCCAGAGACAGTCCCAAGATCAGCAAGAAACACGGCAGGCTGCTGAATGAAGACTTGGCTACGTGCAGGCTCCAAGCATGCCAAAAAGCTGCAGAGACCCTTCTCAAAACTTCTTATTTTAAACAAAACAAACAAACAAACAACAACAACAAAAAAAAAAAAACCCTTCTCCTTATCTACTGGAAGCAGAGCACATCCCTAAGGTAGCTACTCAGCTGCTCCAGTAGATTCTGTAGTAGTGCAGATAGTACTTGAGAGAACTTTTATTATGAGGAGAACATTTATTTTATACTTTATGCTAACTTTGCCCAATTTCACTTACTAACATTAATCGCATAATATTCGTTATAACTTGCTTCCACATAGACTAACCACATAGACCGGGACAGGAATAACTCACAGAATGATTGCATTGTGAAAATCATGGGACCAGAAAGGGACATAACTTGGATGGCACTTTCTGATAATAAAGCTATTTTTAAGATGTTTTACAGCCCACTGCCTGTTGTCAGCAGTAACCAGCTCTCGAGTTTGCATGGCCCACCTAAAAACGATAGATCTAAAATGGGAACTAAATATTTCAACCCAACATCCATCTTGAAGAACATAGACTTTGTTCACATACCTAGCCTGAAGGAAGCTGAGGTTTATCGCAAGAAGAGTATCATTGTCTGACAGTCTTGTTTCACTTCCCTGACTTACTAAAAAGGTCATTGTCTTTATGAGTAAATTGCCTACATAAGGCTTTTGAAATCACATGCCCCACAGCCCCAAAATCAATATAAAAACCCTTAGCCTGTAAGGCTTGGGGAGACACACTTTGTGTTGCCTCTGGCCCTGTGTGTTTCCACCTTGCAAGGTTACTAGTCTGTTATTAAATTTCTCTCTGAACCACAACTCCCTTTC
>NW_006922425.1:263018-265065 GCF_000298275.1 Orycteropus afer afer
TTGGCAATCTACTTCCGTAGTGATACCGCCTTGGAAACCCAAGGAGGGGTCGCTATGAGTGGGGTCCAAATTGACGGCACATAACAACAACAACATTATTTAAAGGAACTGTCAGAGAATAGACAAGAGCTCTTAGAAATTAACAATATAACAGCAGGAATAGAAAAAAAAATCAAAGAATGAGAATATTAAGCTGAGGAAATATCCCTGAAATTTCAGACTAAAAAAATGATATTGATAGAAAGAGAAAAGACTAAAATAATTAAAGTAAGTCTAACTTCTGTCTAGTATTCAGAATTTCAAAGAGAACAAAGTAAAATAAATGAGAAAATTATGGGGGGGGACCCTCAAGAATATTTTTCACAAGTAAAAGACATAAATTGCCAGATTTAAGGGTCCTCATGTTTAGGAGTCCCTGAGTAGTGCAAACAGTTAAGCACTTGGCTATTAACTGAAAGGCTGGTGGTTCAAATCCACTCAGAGCTGCCTCAGAAGAAAAGCCTGATGATCTACTTCCAAAAGATGATAGCCACTGAAAGCCCTATAAAACACAGTTCCACTCTGAAACACATGGGGTTGCCATGAGTCAGACACAACGACAACTTTTTTTTTTTTTAACCATCACACTGGATGGAAAAATAATAAAGAAGAGATATTAAAAGATTCGGAGAAGAGGGGAGGGGTAGGGTACGACACGTTCCATACAGATTAACAATGGAACCGATTAACACTAGACTTTGCATTGGTGTTTAGGAAGCTACAAAATAATGGATAGAGGTCTTCACAATTCACAGAGAAAAGTATTTCTTGACTAAAATTTGATAGCAGCCAATATTAGCAATCAAGTGTGAAAGCAGAAAAATTATCTTTGGACTTGCAAGATTTGGACATGCAAGATAATAATATCAATTATCTTTAGATATTAAAACTTTTTTGAGGTATGTTTGAAGAAGGAATTAACCAAGAAAAAGGAAAATATGAGGTCAAACAACCTGAGGCTCCAATATAGTTGAGTCACAGGAAATTTCCAAAATGGTGGGAAAAGAAAGCTCACAGTGACAGCTGGGTATCAGGCCTTGAAGACAGTTAGTACTAGAGCAGAGCTACAGTTAGGATGTTGTCAATGTTGACAAGGGAAAACATGGAAATTGAAAAATTACTTGATATGTTTGGCTGTGTATTGAAAAGTTTTATAGATCTGTCCAAGAATCTGGGGATGAATTTGTTATAGGCATAGCAAAAACCAGCAACAATAAAGGAAAGGCAATTGTTAACTCTGAGATGGTGGTGGGGTTAAGTAGATGGAAAAATGAAATGGAAATCATTGCACATGGTATTGTTCAATGAATATTGATTTAGACAACCAAATAGTGTCTTGGCCAAAAATGTGATGTAACTCTTTTGGGTGGGTGATAAGATAGAAGTATATATACAGAGAGTGTAAGAGAGCTATGTTACAAGATTAACAGGTAATGTCTAAAATGGAAAAATCATGAATAACTGTATAACTATGATGTCATTTAGAAATACGGAGGTAAGTAGCTACAAAATACAGATAATGGTGTTTTAAGTTTTAGTCTCAGGGGAGTTGAAATGTGAGTAGAAAGGAGTGGGCAGGAGCCTATTATTCTGAGGAACTCTTGACTATGCACAGTTATTTCTTTGAGAAATATAACAGTAAGAAAATAAATATGGACACTTTCCCTTAACTAAGCTTTCCTGGGCTTTTTTGCTGTGATTTCTCCATATTCTGCTTGATTCTTAATGTTTACCTTATTCCTGCCCAACAAGTATAAAATGATCCTTGAGAACATTTATGGAATGTAAGCTAGTAGAAGAAGTAATGTGGTCATTTATAGATAAATTTTGTTGTTAAATATTTTCTCATTACAAATATGGCTTAATATATCCCTTATATCCTTATAAGTCATAATAAAGATTTAATCATGATGTCTTATTAGTTTGAATGGCCAAATAGCTCTGTGTCAATTCAAATCTTCATACAGTTTAACTTAAATAGCTGTGTCTTCCTTAGTAAAGTACTGAG
>NW_006922425.1:265455-269197 GCF_000298275.1 Orycteropus afer afer
GCAATCTACTTCCATAGTGATGCCACCTCGGAAACCCAAGGAGGGGTCGCTATGAGTTGGGTCCAACTCGATGGCACATAACAACAACAACAACAATCGTTATAAAAGAAACATTAGGTCTTCTAAGTACTTTTTTACTTAAGCTGCACCATTTCAGCCTCACAATATCTCTGAATTAGGTATCGCTCCATCCATTTCCTAGCATAGAAAATAATAAACATTATAGAGAAGTTAAGTAACTTTCCCAAGGTTATATGGTTGATAAATAGGATAATAATAACATTTATTGCCCAAACCAGCATACTTAATACAAATGTATTGTGATGTAATATATGTAACAAAGAACCATGATGGCACAGTGGTTATGCACTCAGTTGCTAACCAAGAAAGTTCATGATTTGAACCCACACAGAAAGGAAAGATGTAGTATAGTAGTCTGCTTCCATAAAGATTACATACAGCCTTGGAAATCTTATCAGGTGGTTCTTCTCTGTCCTATAGGGTTGCTAAGAGTCAGAACTGACTCGATGGCAATGCCTTTAGTTTGGTTTGGAGTACAACAGAAATATTTCAACCATTTTTATGTGCACAATACAGTGACACTAATTATGTTCACTATGTTGTGCAACCAGCACCACCATCCACTTCCAATGTTTTTTTTGTATCATTCTAAACAAAACTTCTACACACTGCCGTCAAGTTGGATCCGACTCATAGCGACCCCTCCTTGGGTTTCTGAGGCAGGATCACTATGGAAGTAGATTGCCCAACCTTCCATCAGAGAAGTGGCTGGTGGGTTTGAACTGCCACCCTTCTGGTTAGCAGTCAAATGTCTTAGGCACTACGCCACCAGAGCTCCCCACAAAATTTCCATATAACTTCTATATCCTTTAATATCCCCTAAACTCCCTCCTACCTGCCCCTGGTAGCCACTGATAAACTTTGGTCTCTATGCATTTGCCTATTCTGGAAATTTCATATAAGTTGGATCACACAATATTTGTCCTTTTGTGTCTGACTTACTATACTCAGCATAATGATTTCAAGGTTCATTCATGTTGTAGTATCCATTAGAAGTTTATTTCTCCTTATGGATGAATAGGAGCTCTGGTCGTGTAGTGCCTAAGTCACTTGACTGCTAACCAGAAGGCTGGCGGTTCAAACCCACCGAGCCACTCCTCGGAAGGAAGGTTGGGCAATCTACTTCCATAGTGATACCACCTCAGAAATCCAAGGAGGGGTCTCTGTGAGATGAGTCCAAGTCAATGGCACATAACAACAACAACAACTATGGAAAAATAATGTTTCATTGTATGTATATACCACATTTTAGTAATAGCATAATATCTACACGGGAGATCACATGATAGAATTTTGCAAGACTAACAACTTATTCATTGCATGTACCTTTTTTCAACAATGTAAATGGTGAATATACATGTGGATCTTGACAGATGGAATACATGGAAATGAAATCAACTGCATTTGTAGAAATAAGTTATAGAGAAGCTCAATATCATCTGTCAAAACAAGGCTAGGATCTCAGTGTTAAACAGACCATCAACTGCTAATATGCAAGTTCAAATTGAAGCTGAAGACAATTAAAACAAGTCTATGAGAGCCAAAATATGACCTTGAGTATATCTCACCTGAATTTAGGGACCATTTGAAGGATAGATTTGACACATTGAACACCAATGACTGAAGATCAGATGAGTTATGGGATGACACCAAGAACATCATACATGAAAAAAAGCAAAGGTCATTAAAAAGATAGGAAAGACAGAAAAGACCAAAATGGATGTCAGAAGAGACACTGAAACTTTCTTCCGAATGGAGAGTAGCTTACACAAATGGAAGAAATGATGAAATAAAAGAACTGAACAGATGATTTCAAAGGACAGCACGAGAATACAAAGTAAAATATTGTAATGAAACGTACAAAGACCTGGAATTAGAAAGCCAAAGGGAACAACAACACACTTGGCATTTCTCAAGCTGAAAGGACTGAGGAAAAAAGTTAAGCCTAGAGTTGCAATGTTGAAGGATTCTATGGGCAAAATGGGAGCTCTGGTAGCATAGTGCCTAAGGCACTGGACTGCTAACCAGAGGGCTGGCGGTTCAAACCCACCAACAACTCTTCGGAAGGAAGATAGTGCAATCAATCTACTTCCATAGTGATACTGCCTCAGAAACCCAAGGAGGGGTCGCTATGAGTCGGGTCTGACTTGACAGCACATAACAACAACAACAACATGGGGAAAATATTGAACGATGCAAGAAGCATCAAAAGAAGATGGAAGAATACAGAGTCACTGAACCAAAAAGAACTGGTCAACATTCATTCATTTCAGGAGGTAGCATAATATCAAGAACCAATAGTACTGAAGGAAGAAGTCCAAGTTGCACTGAAGGAATTGGCGTAAAATAAGGCTGCGAAAATTGACAGAATTCCCATTAAGATGTTTCTACAAATGGATACGACATTGGAGGTGCTTACTTGTTTATGCCAGGAAATTTGGAAGACAGCTTCTTGACTAACAAACTGTAAGAGATCCATATTTATGCTCATTCCAATGATAAGTGACCCCACAGAATGTGGAAATTAGCAAACAATATCAATAATATCACATGCAAGTAAAATCTTGCTGAAAATAATTCAAAAATGGTTGCAGCAGTATATTGACAAGGCACTTCCAGAAATTCAAGCTGGATTCAGAAGAGGACATGGAATGAGGGATATCATTGCTGATGTCAGATGGATTTTAGCTGAAAGCAAAGAATACCAGAAAGATGTTTACCTGTGTTTTATTGACTATGCAAAGGCATTCAACTGTATGGATCATAACAAATTATGGATAACATTGCGAAGAATGGGAATTTCAGAACACTTAATTGTGCTCATGAGGAACCTGTACATAGACCAAGAGGCTGTCATTTAAAAAGAACAAAGGGATACTGCATGGTTTAAAATCAGGAAGGACGTACATCAAGGTTGTATCATTTCACCATACTTATTCAATCTGTATGCTGAGCAAATAATTTGAGAAGCTTAGGCTCATAGTGCCTAAGACATTTGACTGCTAACCAGAAGGCTTGCAGTTCAAACCCACCAGCCACTCCTGGGAAGGAAGATTGGGCAATCTACTTCCATAAAGATACTGCCTCGGAAACCCAGGGAGGGGTTGCTATGAGTTGAATAGACTCGAAGGCAGTGAGTTTGGTTTTCTTGGTTTTGGACTACATGAAGAGGAATGTGGCATGAGGATTGGAAGAAGACTCCTTAACAACCTGAGATGTGCAGATGACACAGCCTTGCTTGCTGAAACTAAAGATGACTTAAAGCACTTACTGATGAACATTGAAGACTATGGCCTTCCATATGGATCACATCTCAACATAAAGAAAACAAAAGTCCACCCTACTGAACCAATAAGCAACATTATGATAAATGGGGGAAAGATTGAAGTTGTCAAGGATTTCATTTTACTTAGATCCACAATCAACACTCAAAGAAGCAGCAATTAAGAAACCAGACATTGTATTGCACTGGGCAAATCTGCAGCAAACACCTCCTTAAAATGTTGAAGAAAAAAGATTCATTTTGAGACTATGGTGTGCCTAACCCAACCCATGGTATTTTCAGTAGCCTCATACGTATGTGAAAGCTGGACAGTGAATAAGGAAGACCGAAGAAGAATTGATGCCTTTGAATTTTGGTGCTGGCGAGGAATTCTGAAAA
>NW_006922425.1:269481-274122 GCF_000298275.1 Orycteropus afer afer
CCTCCGAGGAGTGGCTAGTGGGTTTGAACCGCTAGCCTTCTGGTTAGCAGTCAAATGCTTTAGGCACTATGCTACCAGAGCTCCTAAGCTTGGTAAAATAGAGGGTCAGTGACAAAGGGGCAGACCCTCAGTGTGATGGATTGACACAGTGGCTGCAACAATGGGCTCAAGCATAGCAAAAATTGTGAGGATTGTGCAGGACCAGGCAGTGTTTCGTTCTGCTGTGCATGGGGTCACTGTGAGTCCGAACTGACTCCACAGCACCTAGCAACAGTATTTATCTGTTGATGGATACTTGGGTTGGTTCCACCTTTTGGGTATGGTGAATAATGCTGCAATGAACATTGTTGTACAATTATCTCTTTGAGCCTATGTTTTCTAGTCTTTGAAGCAGGTACCTAGGAGTAGAATTGCTAGATTATAAGGTAATTCAATGTTTTAACTTTTTGAACAACTGCCACACTTTTCTACAATGACTGCACCATTTTACAATACCATCAGAGGTGGATGAGCATTCTAGTTTCTCCACATCCTTGCCAATATTTTTTATTTTCCACTTTTCTGATAATAACCATCCTACTGGGAGTGAAGTGGTATCTCATTGTGATTTGGGTTTGCATCTCCCTAATAGCTAATGATATTGAGCATCTTTTCATGTTCTTATTGAGTCATTTGTTTTTTCTCTTTGTTAAAAATTCCTATCAAAATCTTTTGCCCAGTTTTTGGTTGGGTTGTTTATCTTTTTGTTGTTGAGTTGTAAGAGTTTACATATTCTTGATATTAAGCCCTTATGAGATGCATGGTTCTTAAATATCTTCTTCCTATCTTTAGGTTGTCTCTTCACTTTGTTCATAAATTCCTTTGATGCACAAAGGTTATTAATTTTGATGAAGTTTCATTGGTCTGTTTTGTCTTTTGTTGGTCATGTTTTTGGTGTCATACCCATGAATCCACTGTCAAAAACTAGCTTTTGAAGCACTGTCTCTCTGTTTTGTTCTAAGAATTTTATTATTTTAGTTCTTACATTTAGGTATTTTGATTCACTTTGAGTTTATTTTTATATATGGTGTGAGGTATGGGTACAATTTCATTCTTTTGCACATAGAGAGACATTTGTCCCAGCACCATTTGTTGAAGAGACTATTCTGTCTCCATTAGATAGACCCTTGTCAAAAATCAGTTGGCCATAGATGTGTGCAATATTTCTGGACTCTCAAATCTATGCCATTGATCTATGTGCCTTTTATTATACTAATACCAGACTGTTTTGATTATTGTACCTGTATAGTATGTTTTGAGATCTGGACATGTGAGTGCTCCTACTTTGTTCCTCTTTTTCAAGATTTTGTTTGCTATTTGGAGCCCCTTACAATTCAAAATAAATTTGAGAATTGGCTTTTCCATTTCTGCAAAGGAAGAAGTTGGAACTTTTTATAAGGATTGCATTGAATCTATTGATTACTTTGGGTAGTATTAATATCTTCAAAACATTAAATGTTCCAATCCATGAACACAGCACACCTCTCCATTTATTTAGATCTTTAATTTTTGTCACCAGTGTTTTATAGTTTTTGGTGTACAAGTCTTTCATCTCCCTGGTTAAATTTATTCTTAGGTATTTTATTCTACTAGGTGCTATTGTAAATGGAATGTTCTTTTCTTAATTTCCTTTTTTCAGATTGCTCATTGCTGGTATATATAACCCAACTGATTTTTGTGTTGTTGTTGTTGTTGTGTGCCATCGAGTCGGACCCGACTCATAGCGACCCCTCCTTGGGTTTCCGAGGCAGTATCACTATGGAAGTAGATTGCCCCATCTTCCTTCCGAGGAGTAAGATGGGGCAATCTACTTTTGTGTATTGACCTTATATTCCACAAGTTTGCTGAATTTATTTATTAGTTTTAGGAGTTTCTTATGTATTCTTTGGAATTTTTTAATATATAGAATCATATGATCTGCAAATAAGAATAGTGATAGATTTTGCTTTCCAATTTGTCCACTTTTTTTTATCTTTTTCTTGCTTAATTACTCTGGGTAAGACATCCAGTACAATACTGAATAGCTGAAAGTGGGTATCCTTGTCTTGTTCCTCATCTTAAGAGGAACAAAACTAGGATACTTTTGATAGACACAAACCAGTTGGAAATATAAGGCAATAGATACAAACCAAGACTTAATGGTCCCCAACTGATAAGGGACTGAGCTTAATCTAGAAGCCCAAGTCCTTCTCCAAAGCTATGCTCTTTCTGCCACCTCAGACCAGTAGTACCACCAATGTTAAAAAAGAAAAGTCTCCATTTCCTAAATATACCAATAAATGTTAACTGAATGGTAAATCTTTCTGTTAGATGAGTGACACCTTGAGGGAGTGGGCAGAGCTTCTAAATCAGCTCTGAGGTCTGGGTAATGAATTAAATGTTCACTCTCATCTCTGATTCAGTCACAATAGCTTGAGAACTGAAGGAGGGGAGGTATCAGGAAGGTATTCAGGTATAGATGGGTAGTTCCTAAATAGTGCATGGAAAGAGATCTGTTAGTGAGATATTGGAGATGATCATGAGTGGTTAAGTGCACAGATTGAGAACTTGTAGCATATTGAGAGATGGGTCTTTAAGCAAAGTATAACACCACGTTTATTTGAAAGTTTTGAATACCAATCTATTCTGAGTTACTTTTCTTGTTTTTCTCACAAACCTTTAATTATTATTCCCTTAATCTCTTTCCCTGGCATTCCTGTCTGCCTTTCGTGTGTACATATCATGTTTGATTTCATCCTATATGTTTCTGAGGGAGTCTTTCCTACAGCATAACTGGGAGCTCTTCATCTCCACCACCTTTTATGCTACTATCCAATGGGATAACTGGTGCCCTTCTGGAAAACAGAAGATACTCAAGGCACTTGACTGCTAACCAGAAGGATGGCAGTTCAAACCCACCAGCCACTCCTTGGAAGGAAGGTTGGGCAATGCTACTTCTGTAGTGATACTGCCTCGGAAACCCAAGGAGGGGTCGCTGTGAGTCGGGGCCGACTTGATGGCACATAACAACAACAACAACAACTCAATTATCTTTACTGAATGAAGGAATGAATGCGATGGAATGGTTTTTAATTTCAGGAAACCAAAGAACTCCCTTTATTTTAGGCCCAAGTATAAACCCTCGAGAAAGGACAACCAGCCTTTTTAAACGAGCTCTTTAGAAGCTCCTACCTAAACGTGTTTTAGCAGTATGGCTCTGACAGCAGGGCCACTTAGGATTGGGTATTTGATAGACAGGATGCTTGGTTGGTCATGAATATTGTCATATTTTCACTCATAATCAGAATTTTGATGGCCAAAAGATGGTAAAATTCTACCACTTTTGCATTACAAAGTGGAAAATGTGTCCAGCTTATGACAGGCCAAAATGATCCACTTACACATTTCTGTGCAATAAATAGAACTCTCTGATTGTTAACATCAAAGATACCTTTTAGGAAGCTATAATTTTGAACTTGTACAATATTTGACATCTAAAAAGTTTTTTTAAAAAAAAAAAACAACACAAGATAATCCTCATTGCTTTTATATTTGTGTGAGTGAGAAAGTCTTGTCTATGTTTCCTGACCTTTATCTCCTTCTGATTAAAGCTTGCATTCACTCTTGATATATATTGAACATTGATAGGCCTAGACAGTTATTAGAATTTTTTGTTTGTTTTGAGGTACTTTGCTTTTTTTTTCCCTGTAAATAAGAAAGGAGAGCTTAATGTAGGAAGCTGTCACTACAATTCCACATTAAAATTTTATTCTCCAAACAGTTGTTATAGTATATATTTATGAATTCTATATGTAAAGGAGTGGAAGAGTCAAAGATGGTTTCCAGTGAGGATACGTTTACTACAGCTATGAATGTCTAACCACATTTTTCTTCCCATAGTGAATAAAAATCTGTTGCTGTAAAGTCAATTCCGACTCATGACCCCATGTATGGCAGAATAGAACTGGGCTCCCTTTAGTTTTCCATGACTGATTTTTCAGAAGTAGATCACCAAGACTTTTTCCTAGGTTACTTCTGGGTAGACTCAAACCTCCAACCTTTGGGTTAGCAGCCGTGTTAACTGTTTGCACCACCAAAGACAGAAGGTCTCTGGTAAAGAGGCACCCAGTAAGATAGGCCTGGAAATCTACTTCTAAAAAAATCAGTCATTGAAATTTAGAGTACATTTCTACTTTAACACACATGAGGTTGCCATGAGTTGGAGCTGACTTGACTGCAACAGTTTTGAAGAAAAAAGTTAAATAAGGAACTAGTGGGAGAAATGGAACATCAGATTTTTTCCACAGCACACTATGACTTAATATATTTCTTCCTCTTAGATAACATGAACTTTTAATTGGCAAGATGGTACCCTGTATGGGGCAGTTGTTTCTGGCTTATGCTGTCAGTGTTGTGCAACAGGCATGTCCCCACCAGGAACTCCAGAAGTCAGAGCAAAGTCTCCAATTCTCCCCCTTGGTGCCAACAACTCCTTAGAGGTCCTAACTGAAAGTGCTGTGTCAAATTCCTTTTAACATTTAACTTTCAAGCTTGAGGCATTTTATGTTTTCCATCAGGCAAGCCATGTTGCTCTCCTGATGGACTAAATATCAATCAAAGGCA
>NW_006922425.1:276463-277331 GCF_000298275.1 Orycteropus afer afer
GGCACGGGATCGGGCAGTGTTTCGTTCTGCTGTGCATGGGGTCGCTATGAGTCGGAAACGACTCGACGGCACTTAACAACAACAACAACAACAGGGTTCGTGAGGATGATATCTGTTAAGTCAGGACTGATAGAAAAGACTTCTTTGAGGGCCTGCCCATAGTCGTGTTCAGGGAGTTCCAGGGGTAGTTGGGGAAGAAAGGTGGCAGGATTAAGAGATGATATTATCTGGATTTGGACTTCTGGGTATCCATCAAGCAGGCTTGGTAGTTGGCTATTCTATCAGAAAAGAGCCAAGGCCCCCCTTTTTGCTCCAAAATAGTTACAATTTCATGGGGAATGAAAACAGTCATTTTCTGTCCAAGGCTAGTTTTCTCAGCCTCTTTAAGTATCGTGCTAAAACATTGGGCTGCTAACTAAAAGGTCAATGGCTCAAACCCACCAGCTCTGCAGGAGAAAGATGAGGTGATCTGCTTCCATAAAGATTTATAGCCTTGGAAACCCTATGGGGACAGTTCTATTCTGTCCTATAGGGTTGCTATAGGTCAGAATTGACTCAATGGCAGTGGGTTTGGTTTGATTTGAAGTATGAGGTTAGTGGCTTCTATAGTCTGCAGACAGGCAGGCCCTGTGCCACAATGTCCAGTTTTTATGAAAAATAAACAATTGTCCTCTTCCAGGATCCCAACTGTTGCAATACCTCTCTGGTTGCTATGTCTTGATTTTCACAGAGAAACATTTCAAAAGATTTGTCTTGTTGGGAAAGACACAGCACTGGATTGGTTAAAATTCTGTTTGATTTTCTCAAAAGCCAACTGTTTGCTATTATCTCAAATAAAAGAGTTTATTTGCCCCCAGTGGTTTCATAG
>NW_006922425.1:277696-285122 GCF_000298275.1 Orycteropus afer afer
TGCAGTTGGAGAGACTTTGTCTTCAGTGAACACAGTCCCAAAGAGAGTGAGGCTGTTTTTAAACCTTGGCGGGGGGGCACAGCCCAGTAGAGTTGTTCTCCAACCCCACTTTGAGTGTCTTCCCACCCAAAAGCAAGTATCTACTGACTTCCCTCTTCTACTGGGCTACAGAAGGTGCCCTTCAGGTCTCAAATTATTAACCAGGAATAGCTGGTTAGGAGTTCCAAGAGGAAGCTGTGAGGGCTTGGGACTACAGGGTGTACACTTACTGCAACATGGTTCACAACCCTCATACCTTGTGAGAAACAATAATTACCCACCTTGGATTTCTTAACTACCAAGACAGATGTTGCTGACCATCAGGACCTGAGAAACCTGTATTGAAGGAACTGTGAAATAATCGATTGGAGACTCACCCAAGGTTCCTTGTGTAAGAGATGTTGTTTGAGGTGTGGTGGGGTTGTACCAGGTAAAAGCTTCATGTAGACTAGAATGGAATTCTTGACCGAATTTATCTCTGGCCCAAGCCTAAGTGACAGCTGCATCGTTAATGTGCACAGGGATAGAATAGTCATTTAGCAGTTTTGGTTTAGTCAAAGCCAAGCATACCACTTGCATTCTCCAGCTCTGATCCAGTGGGACCAACAGGGTCAATTTCTTATTGCCAGAAGATACATCCATTTGCAATTTGAAAAGCAAGTCTCACCCGAGAAGCTGGTTGGGGTACCTTGGCATGTGTAAAAACTCATGAGTTAATATTCTCTTACCAACTGTACAGTTTCCTGGATGAATGAAATTGCAGGTGACTTCTTTTCTGGTTATTATCATCACTGATACTTTATGTTTGCAAGGGGACCCTTTAAGTGATTTCAAACTGAATGTGTTGCTCCTGTATCAAGAAGAAAGTTCACTAATTACTTCTCAATTCTTACCTTTACCAGGCGTTCTTCTGGTGAGCCTGGAACATGAATGATAGCCTCTGGTCCGCATCAATCCAAGTCCTACCCTGATCATCTTACCAAGATGCCCTTTTGATCTCTTGGTACATCCTCCACCATTTCTTGGTCCAGTTTCCTTTGTTCTCTGGACACTCACGCTTCCAAAGACCTTGCTCACACCATGCACTTGGTTCTTCCTGAACTGAGGTTATCTACCAGACAACAGAGGCCACAGGTGCAAGACTTGGGTTTGCGGGGCTGCTGCCAGAAGCAGTGTCTGCAGTTTCATTTTCTGATTCTCCTTCTGCTCTTGTGCCTATTCTCTGCTGGTAAAAACCTTAAAAACAATTTCAACCAGTTGCAACAAATTCATTCCCACTCCATCTTCTACCTTCTGAAGTTTTCTCCAAATATCTGGGGCACTTTGCCTGAAAAAAAAAATTATATTTACCATTAAAGCATTTTGGGGCATCTCTGAGTCAAGATCAGTGAATTGCCTGAAAGTCCAGAAAATTCTTTCTAGAAATCTAGATGGATCTTCCTCTGGTTCCTGCTGCAATTCAAGCACCTTATTTAGGTTCCACTGTTGCAGAACAACATGAAGGAGACCATGGAGCAAAGCTCTAAAATGCCTCAAATGTTCCAAGCCCTCAGCAGCATTAGGACCCCATCTTGATTCCTCAGCATGGATTGCCTGATCTTCAGGCTGCACCTGAGCTAGGTGGACGTGGTGAAGCCGTTCTACCTCTTCTTTAGTCTTGCCAAAAACCACGTGTCTCTCCTCAGGAGTCAAAATGATATCACAATGGGCCTGACAATCTGCCCAGTTTGGATCACAGATTTTTTTGTTTGCTTGTTTGTTTTGTTTTCTTTTAATAGATGAAGTTAGGTTATGCATTCTTTTTAGATCTCCTTGGTAAGGAAGGAGGTTATCTTTCCAATCCAACAGATCTGAGAAAGGTACCCAAATCACTTGAGGGGCCTTGCCTCAGTCTTCTCCCTCAGGGTTTATTATTAGAACCTGTTTTAAGGGAAACACACCCACTGAGACTTAGCCAGATGGAACACCACTACAAGTGCGCAGAAGAGACAGAACCTCTGATTATGTGGATGCCATGGGAGCTGATGGATGGCTTACAGGTGGCAGAGATTCCAGCCACCTTCCAGCTGCATGGGGTGGAGGGGTCATCACTGGACCCACATTATCCTTGGGTTCAGATTCTAAAACTCTCACACTCTTCCCATTTTCCACTTATGCTATCTTTGTCATGCCAAAGAGTCATAGAAGTTTCTACATCCATTTTCTCATCCTGTTTTTCTTCCCAAGTACAAAACAAATCAAGCTGAAAAATAGTATTATAATTCAAATACCCATTCTGTGGCCACTTTTCCCCTTCCCCCAGTGAGTATTGTGGCCAAGCACCATTATAGAGAAATATCATTCTTGATTCTGTCACAAAATCATTTCCAAATAAGACCACTTTTTTAAGAGGCATCATTGGGGGCTGCAATCTGGAATAGAGCCTTGACTATTACCCATTTCTCCTTGAGTAAACAACCTCTCATGCTTCACCAGTGTCCTCCCAGCCTACTACTACTTGATCGTGGCTCTCTTCTGCACCTCACAGCCTTGTCAGAAATCTAGTCTTGGTTCCAGTGCTGTGCATACAAGATAGGATTTGCAATTTAACTCATCTGGCAATGTACTGCTAACCAGAAGACTGGTGGTTCAAACCCACCAGCCACTCCTTGGAAGGAAGATGGGGCAATCTACTTCCATAGTGATACTGACTCAGAAACCCAAGGAGGGGTCGCTATGAGTCAGATCCAATTCCAGGGCAGTGAGTTTGGTTTTTGGTTTTGGCAATATACAACTTTTTTTCTCTCTTCAAAAAATAACATTACCTCTGAACCCATGGGCTTCCAGACCCAGAGGCAGACAATGATACCCTCCCCCAGAAATATGTTTCTAGTGCAGCTGGGAGGAACTCATTGGTTCAGGGCATCATGTGGATCTGGGAGAGGCTGTGTTCAGTGGGATCCCATCTGGGAGTTGCCACAAACTGTTTGCCAAATGTAGGCTGATGCCTGGAGCAAGGCAGAGTCACTTTAATCACAACAAGAGAATGGAGAAGAAAGAGTTTAATCACTTATGCACAAATGAAACCAGTGTTTCAGGGTAGTCTAAAAATTTGCCCAACCCTGGTGTGTAAATATAGAGTTTATATATGTTGACCCAAAGCTTAGAGTCATGTATACACACTCTATTCCCAAAGATTGAGACTTTTGATTTATGACAAGAAAAAAGAAAGACTACTTAGTTATGAGTATAGAATTTTATCTTTAGTTCTGGAAGACACCAACTCGAGGTGAGTCCTGTTTTTCTTAAGGCTGATCTCCCTAGAATGTCATATGTTATAATGCTAATGTCTTTTTGTCTGTGTTCCAAGGTGTTATTTTTTTTCTCCTGAAGTTATGTTGTACATTAAGTCATCACTGTGAGGGCAACTTGGTTGCCATGGCAGAGAGCCTGGGCCAAGTGGCCACAGCAGTGTGGTGGAGACTTTGGGGTTTCCCAAGGTAGGTGACAATGGAGGGCATCTCCAGGTGGGTGGACTGGTGGTGGGGCTGGTAGGGTCCTAGATGATGCATCCAATATGAGGAGAGTGGGGAGGCTGCCCCAGAACTAGGACTGGAGTGGCAGGATGAGGCAATAGCACCACATTGCATGGAACAGAAACTTGGGCTGTTTTCTGTTTTAGCCCCTATTGAGTTTTTAATTTGGGCAATAGTACTTCTAGTTTTCCAACCACTCGTCTGTCGGTTTGCTGTACTGTGATGACTTGTGTGTTGCTGTGAGGCTGAAAGCTATGGCAGCAGTGTTTCAAATACCAGCAGGGTCACCCATTGTGGACAGGTTTCAGTAAAGCTTCAAGACTAAGATAAACCTGGAAGAAGGATGAGCCCATCCACTTCTGAAAAAACTGGCCACTGAAAATATCATGAATATGAGTGAAATACTGTCTGATATATTATTGGAAAACTTAATGAATAGCCCTGAGACAATGTCTGATATAGTGCCAGAAGATGAGCTCTTCAGGTTGAAGGCACTAAAAATATGACTGGAGAAGACCTACCTCCTCAAAGTAGAGCCAGCTTTAATGATGTAGATGGAGTAAAACTTTTGGGACCTTTATTTGCTGGTGCAGCATGACTTTAAATGGGAGGAAACATCTGCAAACATTCATTAACAGAATGTGGAATGTACAAAGTATGAATCCTGGAAAATTGGAAATTGTCAAAAATGAAATGGAATGGATAAAGATTGATATCCTAGGCATTAGTGAGCTGAAATGGACTGGTATTGGCTGTTTTGAATCACATAATCATATGATCTACAATGCTGTGTATGATAAGTTGAAGGGGAATCCTGGGACAATAATTGTCAAAAAGTATATTTCTATATTTATCCTGAAGTACAATTCTGTCAGTGATAATATCCATATGCCTACAAGGAAGACCAGTTATTAATACTGTTATTCAAATTTACACACCAAATACTAAAGCCAAAAATGAAGAAATTGAAGATTTTTGCCAACTTATGCAGTCTGAAACTGATGAAACATGTACTCCAGATGTATTGATAATTACTGGTGATTGGAATGTGAAAATTGGAAATAAAGAAGAATTGTCAGAAATTGGAAAATATGGCCTTGGTTAAAAAATGACACCAGAGAATGCATGATAGAATTTTGCAAGATGAACAACTTATTCATTGCAAATACCTTTTTTCAACAACATAAACTGCAGCTATACACATGGACCTCACCAGATGGAATACACAGGAATCAACTTGACTACATCTGTGGAAAGGGGCAAAGGAGAAACTCAATATTATCGGTCAAAACAAAGCCAAGAGCTGGCTGTGAAACAGACCATCAATTACTCATATGTAAGTTCAACTTGAAGCTACAGAAAATTAAAACAGGTACATGAGAGCCAAAATGCAACCTTGATTATATCCCACCTGAATTTAGAGACCTTCTGAAGAATAGATTTGGTGCATCAAACACCATTGATCAAAGACTAGACAAGTTGTGGGATGACATCAATAACATCATACCTGAAAAAAGCAAAAGGTCATGAAAAAGACAGGAAAGGAAGAAAAGAGTAAAATGGATGTCAGAAGAGACTCTGAAACTTGCTCTTGAATGGACAGTAGCTAGTGAATGGAAGAAATGTTGAAATAAAAAATGGAACAGAAGATTTCGAAGAGTGGCTCGAGAAGACAAAGTAAAGTATTATGATGAAATGTGTAAAGACCTGGAGTTAGAAGACAAAAGGAAATGAATATACTTGGACTTCTCTAGCTGAAAGAACTGAAGAAAACATTCAAGTCTCAAATTCCAATATCAGAGCATTCTACAGGCAAAATTATTGGAGACCAAGAGAGAAATTATCAAAGGACATGTATGCAAGGCACATGTCCAACAGCAACTAGAGAAGGCAAGGCCTCTCTAACAGTTAAATGCTAACTCAGCAAAACATCAAGTATTAAAAGTAGATGTTATTCCAGTTCCATGTTTTTATCTTATTGGGATGTTTCATACTTTGAGTCACTGTGCCCTAGTGAACATTTGTCGTTTTACACTCCTTATTCCTGAGGAGGCTTCTGTGATTGTTTCAATGAACATCTGTTGTCTTTGAGCATGTAAATGAGTAAAACTTTAACTTTGTAAAGAATAAGCTGATTGTATGGGTTCCAAGACTAATGATGTAATCATGTATAAACATAAAAATAAAGTAGAACAAAGGCATCAGTGGTTGCTCTTGCAGAATATGCAGGGTGTCCACCTGGTCCCCATTCCTTTTAAAAAAACATTAATCCTTTCATGTCACTTTGTTTTGTAACCTGTGCAGTTTTGGCATACTTGGCAATTGGCACCCAAACAGGGACCCAGAGCCAAGCGGTGAGCACTCAAGAGGACACCCCACTGAATGAAACCGGAGCTCTGTAACAATAAGAAGGGTAAGTGTGGGTGAATTAAATAAGTTTTTCTTTAAGCCAGGCTTACATTGGGAATTCAGCATCTCATGAAAGGGATCGTTATATTTCTGTTCTTAAAGCCTTAGTTCAGGCTAGAGATTTTTCAGTGTCTAAAAGGAGTTACAGGAATTTTTACAGTGTGTAGATCGCTATTGTCCTTGGTTTCCTTAGGAAGGAACAATTGATTTAACAGCTTGGGAGACCATTGGTCAACAAATGAATGAGCATTTAAAAGAACATGGGTCAGAGGATTTTCCAGAGCCTTTTTTTTTCTATTTGGAGTATTTTAAAACTGTTTTTAGAATTAGATAAGGGAATAATTGTGGGCATAGATCCTAAAGAGGAAAAGGAGAAAAGTGTAGACATGGATTCAAAATTAAAAGAGTTAAAATTACAGGAAGAAATAGTTAAGCAAAAGTTAGAAACTGAGCCCTCAGGGGTTAAGGAAGAGAAGTTATATCCTTCCTTAAATCCATTTTTAGGTCAGACAAAACGTTCTTTAAATCCGTTTTTAAATCAGGCTGTTTCAGCTGCAACCATGCCTGCTAGCACTTGCTCTCCTCCACCTTTTAAACCTTTCCCTCCCTCAGGAAAACAAGTTAACTACTCATCATCCAACTTGCCCCCTTTATCACCTATACAAGCTATCATTCAAAAGGTGAGGGACATGGATGAGGACATTGCATTAGAATTGAAACATGTTTTTCCTTTAACAGAATACATAGACATGCAGACTAATTTGCCAGTGTGAGGACATAAAGCATTTTCTTTTAACACTCTCAACGATTTGAAACAAGCTGCTGCCACCTATGGGCCAATGGCACCATTTGTAAAAACCTTAACAGAAACTATTACTCAAGAAGTTTTGTGTCCTTTTCATTGGTGTATGTTGGCTAAAACTGCATTAGAGAGAGGAGATTATTTGATGTGGAAGATGTATTTTCATGATTTCTGTACAGAGCAGAGTATGAGAAATCAACAACACAATGTTCCCATTAGTTTTGAAATGCTTTCTGGCACCGGACAGATTTTAGAGGTTGCAGCTCAATTAACTTATCCCTTACAAGCATATCAGCAGATATCAGCTGCAGCCTCTCAGGCATGGTCTAAACTACTGGCAAAAGGAGCTGATAATTCTAGCTTTACAAAAATTATACAAAGGCCTACAGAATCCTTTGTACAGTTTGTAGACAGGATTAGTGTAGTGGTGGCTAGGAGTATTAGCAATAGCACAGCCACTAATATCTTAATTAAACAATTGGCTTATGACAATGCTAACGAAGATTGTAAACCGGCAATGGCTGGATCAAAACAGACAATGACTGCAATGGATATGATCTGAAAATATCAGGATGTAAGCACCCAAACATACACTTTAAATTTCTTGAACTGTGACACTGATGGGCAGTCTGCGCTGACAGATATTTTTAAAAATAAAATG
>NW_006922425.1:285420-296151 GCF_000298275.1 Orycteropus afer afer
GAAAGACTTGTACAATCAGAATTATGGAGACTGTTTGCTTCAGTTGGGACTATGAATCATATTGTATTCATCGGGAGACCAGAAGGAGGGACATTTGTCCGAGGAAGTCACTCTGACATACAGGCATACGTTCAACCCCCGAACACTCTCATGCTGGCACAAAAATATACTGATTGTACTGTAAATGCTACTATAAGTTGTTTAAATGTTTCTGAAACTACTAATACTTTAGGAAATTATTACTATAAGGAGACCTGTAATAATTGTTTGTTAACTCAGTGTTTAACCTCAATAGATCAGTATGTATTGATAGTAATGTACCCACACTATATAACCCTACCAGTTAAAATTTCAGACGGATGGTTTCACTCAGCAGGAGAACATTCACTGTATTTAGTACAACAAGGGCTTAGTAGACCTAAATGCTTTATTGGGCTCCTTATTGCAGGCATAACTACACTTGCCACAATGATAACTACTATGACTGTAGCTGCTGTTGCACTACAGTCATCTATACAGACAACCCAATATGCAAATGATATAACTCAAAATACTGTAAAGGCACTAGTAGATCAAGAGAAAATTGATCAGGATTTTAAACTCAAAATAGACATATTAGAGGAGGGGGTATTATGAATAGGGGATGAACTAGAAGTGATGCGAATGAGGCAAGCATTACATTATGACTATCAGTATGAATACATATGCATAACAGCATACCCTGTGAACTTCAGTAATCCCAAAATCACATGGGAAAAGATTAAAATGAGAATATTAGGGATATAGCATGATTTGAACATCATTTTTGAAATGCAGGAGTTTCATAAAGATATTCAAAGTTATGTGCCAATAATTGACCCCAATCAAGTTGCAGACACTATACTTAATGAATTTAAGACACTTAGCCCTTTGAACAGTATTCCTACATTTCTGTACCACTTTTTACCATATGTGACAATGTTTTTAATTTTATTATTTGTTATTCTTTGTGTTCCGAAACTAATACTTTGAGTAATCCAGTCTTTGACTACAAAGGTACATCTACTGCATTTAAAAAATAAAAAGGGAGGAAATGTTAGAGACCAAGAGAGAAATTATCAAAGGACGTGAGTGTAAGGCACATGTCCAACAGCAACAAGAGAAGGCAGGTCTCTCCAACAGCGACAAGAGAAGGCAAGGCCTCTCTCACAGTTAAATGCTTACTTGACAAAACATCAAGTATTAAAAGTAGATGTTATTCCAGTAGTCACTGTTTTTATCTTATTGGGATATTTCATATTTTGGGTCACTGTGCCCTAGTAAACATTTATCATTCCTTATTCCTGAGGAGGCTTTTGTGATTGTTTCAATGACCACCTGTTGTCCTTGAGCATGTGGAGGAGTAAAACTTTAACTTTGTAGAGAATGAGCTGACCTTGTGGATTCTAAGAATGATGATGTAATCATATATAAACATATAAATAAAGTAGAACAAAGGCATCAGGGGTCGCTCTCGCAGAATATGCAGGGTGTGTGACTGGCCCACATTCCTTTAAAAAAACATTAATCCTTTCATGTCACTTTGCTTTGTGACCTGTGCAGTTTTGCCAGATGCGGCACAAAATATTGAACTATACAGGAAGCATCAGTAGAAGATAGGAGGAATACAAAGACTCACTGTACCAAAAAGAATTAGCCAACATTAAACCAATTCAGGAGGTAACGTATGATCAAGAACCAATGGTAGTAAGGAAGAACTCCAAGCTGCACTGAAGGAATAGGCAAAAAACAAGGTTCCAGGAATTGACAAAATATCCATTGAGATGTTTCCACAAACAGATGCAGTGCTGGAGATGCTCACTAGTTTATGCCAAGACATTTGGAAGATAGCTCCCTGGTCAACTGACTGGAAGAGAGCCCATTCCAAAGAAAGGTAATCCAATAGAATGTGGAAGTTATCAAACAATATCATTAATATCACATGCCAGTAAACATTTGCTGGAGATAATTCAAAAAGTGTTGCAGTGGTATATTGACAGGGAACTTCCAGAAATTCAAGCTGGATTTAGAAGAGGATGTGGATTGGGGGATATCATTGCTAATGTCAGATGGATCTTGGCTGAAAGTAAAGAATACCAGAAAGATGTTTACCTGTGTTTTATTTACTATGCAAAGGCATTTGACTGTGTGGATTATAACAAATTATGGATACCATTGTGAAGAATGAGAATTCCAGAACACTTAATTGTGCTCACAAGGAGTTTGTACGTAGACTAAGATGCTGTCATTTGAACATGGCAAGGGGATACTGCATGGTTCAAATCAGGAAGTGTGTTTATCAGGGTTGTATCATTTCACAATAATTATTTAATCTGTATACTGAGCCAATAATCCGAGAGTTTGGACTACACGAAGCAGAATACAACATCAAGGTTCGAGGAAGACTTGTTAGCAACCTGCAATATGCAGATGACACAGCCTGACTTCCTGAAATTGAAGATGACCAATAAAGATCAAAGACTACAGTCTGCAGTATGGATTACACCTCAACACAAAGGACTGGACCAATAACCAACATCCCAATAAATGGAGAAAAGATTGAAGTTGCCAAAGATTTCATTTTACTTGGATCCATAATTAATCACCATGGAAGCAGCAGCCAAGAAATAAGACTTCATATTGCACTGAGAAAATCTGCTGCCAAAGATCTCTTTAAAGTCTTAAGAAGAAAATATATCACTTTGAAGACTATGGTGCACCTAACCCAAGCCATTATATTTTTTCTTGCCTCATATGGATGTGAAAGTGGGTTAATGAATAAGGAAGATTGCAGAAGAGTTGATGCCTTTGAACTGTGGTGTTGATGAAGAATTCTGAAAACATCATGGACTGCAAGAAGAATGAACATATCTGTCCTTGAAGAAGTGCAGCTGGAATGCTCCTTTGAAGCGACAATGACCAGACTTTGTCTCACCTACTTTGGTCATGTTGTCAGAAGGGGCTAGTGCTGGAAAAGGACATCATACTTGGTAGAGTGGAGGGTCAGTGAAGAAGATCTACAATTAGATGGATTGACACAGTGGCTACAACCATGGGCTCAAGCATAGCAAGGATTGTGAGGATGGTGCAGGACTCAGCACTGTTTCATTCTGTTGGACATGGGGCCTCTATAAGTCTGAACCAACCTGATGGCACCTAAGAACAACAACACTTCTAGTTTCCAACAACTTTCTCTTATCCTCCCATTGCCCCATTCTATGGCAGCTTGTTCTCATTCTATGAGCCCAATATCTTATTAAAAGACTGAGAATTTGAATTTGAAGTTTTGGGAAGAGTTCTCTACATGGTTGTCCCAGTACCATTTGATGGAGAAACTTTTTTTCCCCCCACCATTTAATCATCTTTGCACCCTTGTTGAAAATCAATTGACTGTAGATGTATGGGTTTATTTCTGGACTTTCAATTCTATCCCATTGTTCTATATTTCTATTATGCTAATACATATAGTGTTGATATTAACCCTCTCATCGCTCAGTTCTATAGCAGCCTAATGTTATTATGTAAACCTATTGTCTTCTTTTAAAATCTAAGAAAAAGAATTTCAAGGTGTATGTGCAGTTCACTTCTGTTTCCTGTATTGTATCTGTTCCCTCTTGCCCTCAGTGAATTTTGATTATTCATTATGATCCTCTCTTTCATTTTTCTCATATATCTGCAAATCGCTGTACATTCTTATGAATGGATAGTAAAAGACTTGTTTGACTAGCATAGGTAATAATCTTTTTTTTTTCTGCACTTGTGGTGCCCATTTCTCCAGCTGGCTCCTCCTCTGAATAGAGGGCAGGATGTGTCAATGAGGTGGCAGTCTTCTCCCTTTGTAATACATGGTATGCAGCTAGTAGTAAGGCAGGTGCCCTCCCTCTTGCCAAAATAAACAAGGCATTTCTCTGGTAGTGGAAGACTTTAATGTGTATGCTTCTAGGTTGATGTGCTTCTGTTTTCAATCTCATCCAAGTCTGCTGTGTAGACCTCTTTTTGATCATGTAAGGAACCCTGGTTGCAAAGTGGTTAAAGCA
Organism: Orycteropus afer afer; assembly: GCF_000298275.1. Taxonomy (NCBI): domain Eukaryota; kingdom Metazoa; phylum Chordata; class Mammalia; order Tubulidentata; family Orycteropodidae; genus Orycteropus; species Orycteropus afer. The sequence goes on from NW_006922425.1 coordinate 289,476, forward strand.
CTTGGCAGCTAACCAAAGGATCAGTGATTTGAACCCACTGGCTGTGCCAAGGGAGAAAGATGAGGCAGTCTGCTTCTATAAAGATTTAAAGCCTTGGAAACCCATGGAGTATTTCTGCTCTGTCCTATGGGGTCACTCTCAGTTGGAATCTACTTGTGGACAGTGCATTTCTGGCCAGATAATTCACTCTCTTTGAAGTTTCATTTTAAGGATTAATCGGGGATCATAGCCACTGTAGTTTGCTACACAATGTAAGCAATAGTGTGGAAGAGTCACTGAAGGGAAGGGACTATTTGATCTACAATTCAGAGAAACTTCCAAATATTGAAAACAGCCCTTCCCTTTGAGCATGTCATACTGAGCCAAGTAAGGTAGGAATTCCAAAACCATATAGACCCCAGTTTCTTGGAATTGGCAAGTAGCATTACCAAATTTCTACTCGTATGTACATATGGGCATATGGGTTATGCCCATTGTTGGGGTCATTTGGTTAGTAAAGGTTGTATACAATCTGTCCCTGACCCTTGCTGAAGTCATTAATGACCTGAGCTTTGGAGGCACAACAGACCAGGATCAATTCTTTGTCCCAAATTGTTATATAACTACATAGCCCTCAACTTCCTGCTGGCCAGCCAAGGAGGGATGTGATTGCCAATACTTTATGGTGCTCTGTCATCAGTGGAACTGGAAAAGCATTATGAGGCTAAGGAAAAACAGCCTTCCTGGCTCTCTTAAGTGGACCCTGGTGGGCTATGGAACATCTTTCACTGGCTTGGCAATAGTTAGGGATTGTGGCTGCATTCATTCCTCTGTTAGGTGCCATAGAGTCCGTTCTGACTCATAGTGACCCTATGTACAACAGAATGAAACACTGCTTAATCTTGTGCCATCCTCACAATCATTGCTATACTTGAACCCATCATTGCAGTAACTCTGTCAATCCATCTCATTGAAGGTCTTCTCTTTTTTGCTGACCCTGTACTTTACTAAGCATGAGATCCTTCTCCAGGGACAGGTCTCTTCTGATAACATGATCAAACTATGAGATATAAAGTCTGGCCATTCTCACTTCTAAGGAGCATTCCAGCGGTACTTCTTCCCAGACAGATTTCTTTATTCTTCTGGCAGTCCATGGTATTTTCAATATTCTTCACCAACATCACAATTTAAATGAGTCCTGGTAGCCCAGTGGTTAAGTGCTTGGCTGGTAAACAAAAGTTTGGTGGTTTGAAGCCACCAGCCACTTCGTAGAAGACAGATGAGGAAGTCTGCTTCCATGAAGATTTACAGCCTTGGAAACACTATGGGGCAGTTCTACACTGTCCTTTAAGGTCACTATGAGTTGGTATTAACAACAGTGGATTTTTTTGTTTTTTTGTTCACTTCTATAGGCAGGCCAATTCATCCTGATTGAGGTGATTTTGATCATGGCCATGGTCCACTGTTGCCTGAGACTAATTAACCAGTTATTGTCATAAATTAAAAAAAAAAAAAATCACTGCTGGTGATGCAACTCATAGCAACCCCTCCTTGGGTTTCCGAGGCAGTATCTCTACAGAAGTAGATTTCCCATCTCTCTCTAGTGACATAGTGCCTAAGGCATTTGACTGCCAACCAGAAGTCTGGCAGTTCAAGCCCACCAGCCACTCCTCAGAAAGTAGGTTGGACAATCTACTTCCATAGTGATATCACCTCAGAAACCCAAGGAGGTGTCACTACGAGTCGGATCTGACTCAATGGCAGTGAGTTTGGTTTTAGAATAGCTAATAATTATGAGCATTTTCCCATGTGTTTGTTGTCTTATTACTTTTATTTTTTATTAATTATACATTTATTCCCTCCATTTGCTTTGTAGTTGTTGTTGTGTACAGATTGACTGCTCTGGTTCTCTATTTTCCATTTTGTAAGCTTATATTAGATTTGAGAATTCTTTTTCTGGGCTGGTTTCTGGGTAGTGCTGTCACCTGTTTTAATTTTAAGTTGTTGTCTTCCATTGTTGGTTTTCTGTCAGAAGGACTCTCTTTAGCATTTCTTGTAGGATTGGTCTGGTTTTCACAAATTCCCTTAATTTCTGTTTGTCTGGGAATGTCCTAATTTCACCATCATATTTCAGAGCTCTGGTGGCATAGTTCCTAAGGCATTTCACTGCTAACCAAAAAGTTGGTGGTTCAAACCTACCAGCCACTCCACAGAAGGAAAACTGGGCAATTTCCTTCCATAAAGATTTACTGCCTCACAAACCCAAAGAAGGTCACTATGAGCCGGAATCGACTCAATGGCAGTGAGTTTGGTTTTCCTGGTATTTCAGGGACAGTTTAGCTGGATATATAATTCTTGGTTGGCAATTCTTTTCCTTGAAGGTTTTGTATATGTCATCCCATTGTCATCCCATATGTCTTCTTGCTTGCATGGTTTCTACTGAGAAATCAGGGTTTTGTCTTGTCACTTGCCCATTGTAGGTAACATTTCATTTTTCCTGAGCTGCTCTCAAGATTTATTCTTTGTCTTTGGTTTTGGAAAGTTTCATTATGATATGTTTAGTGACTTTCTCTTGGAGTCTATCCAGCATGGGCTTCATTGAGCTTCTTTAATGGACATCTTTGCGTATTTCATGATATTGGGTATGTTTTCTGCTGGCAAGCCTTCAATTTTTTTTTTTTTTTTTTTTTAACATTCTGTTGTTCTGGAATTCCAATCAGGCTTATATTAGTTCATTTGATATAAGCCCATGTAATGCTTATGTTTTCTTCATTTCTCTTCATTATTTTTTTCCTGATTTTTCCTCACACAAGCTGGTGCAGGGGATTTGTCTTCTAGCTAAGATATGGGTTCTTTAGCCAGTTTGATTCTACACCTTTGTCCTTCCAGTGTGTTATCTGTTTCTGTAATTTTAGTGTTCATCTTCTGGATTTCTAATTGCTGTTTTTGTAAGATTCTAATTGTCTATTTATTTTGTTATTTTGTTCTTGTATGATTTTCCTGAATTACCCAAGGGTATTATCTACCTTTTCCTTGCATCTGTTTGTGGTTTCCTTGAGCTCTTGGAAGTTCCTATATATTTATCTTTTGAGTTTCTTGTCAGATAGTTCTATTACATGTTCTTCCTCGGGGAGATATCTTAGTTCTTTATTTTGGTGACTTGCTTCCTCTATCTTGTCCTGTTTCTTTGTTTGAATTGAAGTTATTTGTTGTCTCTGAGACATTTTGAAGTTATTTTTATTTGTTGATTATTTCTTGGTTTGTTTCACCCTGGTTTTTTGTTTTTCTTTGTTTTGATATATCCAGATTTGTGGGACAGGTGTGCTTCGGTGGTTGTTAGCTTGGCAGCACTGGTATACTCCTCATCTTTTCCTGGGTTGGTGGAATAACTGGTGGGAATGAGGCTGCAGATCTGTTTGGTGTGAAGAGGAGCTGCATTTGGGATGAGCAGTGATGTCCACTGTCTGTCATTGATCCAGATCCAGGTGTAGGAGCTGGTGGTGGTGCTTGTCATTGGGTGAGGTGGTCAGTGCAGTAGCTATAGCTGACTAGTGGCGGGAGATACAATGTCCTTCTCCTTTAATTCCTCCCAATCTGTGTCCACTATGTTGTTATTGCTGTGTTAATTCTTTGAAGTGCCCCCTCTTCCTGTCAGCATTTGATGCTTCAACCAGAGCTGGCCTCCTTTCTCTCGTTAGTCATTGACCTCACTCCATTTTCCTGTCTTGTCAGCACTCACTCTAATTCTTTACCTTTTCATTTGATGCTTGGAATTCCAGGATCATTATTTTTATTTGTTTCACATGGGTTTTCTAGTATCTGTTATAGAGGAATTGGGCAGAATGTGTTAGTAGGATGCCATCTTCTCTCTGCCCCCACCTAGACCTTCTTAATTGAAGGGGCTTGAAGACATTTTTTTTTTCCACTTGGACCTAGTCCCTTTTAACCCCTCTCTCTCTGTTCAAGCTCCAAGGTCCATAATATGGCAGGTGCCTTTTTTTTTTTGGTACTCCCTTGACAGACGGATGATCCCTTCATCTGTGCTGAACCACTTGGCCCTCTTTGCATTGGGAATATGGAACTCTGGGGGAGTCCTAATTTTTTAATTTTTGCCCTCTTTCTTACACTTTCACAGTAACTTTATATTTGGCTTTTTGTCCTAGTTCACCACCACCACAACTGGCAGTTCTGACAATATTATTAATAGTAACTGTCATTTTTTGAGTGCTTACTGTGCATTAATGCATTTAATCCTCACATGAATGCAATGAAAATACTATTGGTATCCATACTACACAAATGATGACATAGAGGCTTTGATTAAACAATTTCCCCACTGTCAAGAGCAAGATTCTAATTCAGACTAAGATGACATCAGAGCTCAATTTCTTAACCTATCTCCTTGCATCACACCTGTTGGAACAATAGAATGATCAGGTTCAGCAATTTGTGGTTTAAGTACTTGCAAGTGTCCCTGTCAACATGGGACATTGTTAATCTGTTATTTTGTTTTATTGTACTAGTCTTTCTTAGTCAGATTGGAAAGGAACTAAATAAAATTGGCTTAAGCACAAAAGCAGAATTGGAAAAAGAACACTGGAGTGTTTTATGTAAGCTTAGGGATCACTGGAGACAGGGAATTTTCTCTTCCCTTTCTCTCTGCTTCTCCATGCTAAAACCAAAAACAAACCAAACTCATGGCTGTTAAATTTATTCCAACTCATAGCAATCTTTCCTTGGGTTTCTGAGAAGACATCTCTATGGAAGTAGATTGCCCAGTCTTCCTTAAAATGACTGCCAGAACAGCATTAAGGATCAGTGATGTACCCCATTGCTTTTTGTGCTGGTTGCTGCAAGCATTTACTTTTAGTCTGCTTATGGCACTTAATGCTGAATATGGGCCTTGTGAATTGTCTCACACCACTCCTACTCCTTACCTCCAGGATAAAAAATGGTAATGGGCAATAGTAGTCCACATATGATGAGCATTGGTTTAGTTAAGTCAAAGAGATAAATATACAGCAAGCAATTATTTGGGACTTACTATATGCACCAAACAGTTGAGGGAGGGAATAATAAGAAAGAGGATATTGTGAAGATCTCACAAAACTACAATTCTATTGAAAATCCAACCAAAAACCAAACACTGCTGTCGAGTAGCATCTGACTCATAGCAACCTTTCCTTAGGTTTCCAAGGCAGTATCACTACAGAAGTAGATTGCCCAACCTTTCTAATGAGGAGAGGCCAGTGGGTTTGAACCACCAGCCTTCTGGTTAGCAGTCAAATGCCTTAAGCACTACACCACCAGAAATCTGCCATTTTAATCTCTGTGTGTCTGAGTCCTGTTTAAAATTCATAGCATAAGATACAAGTGTTATTTTTTGAGTACCTTAAAACACCAACACACAGAACTTTTCAAATTATAGTTTGGAAAAGAGAGTCCTTTCCCTAGTATTAAAGCTGTGAGGCTAAGGAGGTGTTATAAACCTTGTTCCTAGTACATGCAGGAACCCAGTCTACAGAGAGAATTAAGCTTAAGGAGCTCTGAAGGAGTAGTGCCTAAGGCATTTGACTGCTAACCAGAAGGCTGGTGGTTCAAACCCATCAGCCACTCCTCGGAAGGAAGACTGAACAATCTACTTCCATAGATATATTGCCTCAGAAACCTAAGGACGGGTGGCTATGGGTTGGAATCAATTTGACGGCAGTGAGTTTGGTTTTGATTTTTATTTTATAAGTGTGTAAATGCTCTTGTAATTAAGAAAATATAAATTCATTAAAAAAATCTGTTCCATTCAGCTTCCCAAATTCCTTGGACTACTCTGGAATCACCAGTTTATCTGTAGTCCGTACTCTGTACTCTGCCTGGAATTCTATATCTGGCAAAACTATTTTTCAAGAATGGAGGCAAAATTAAGACATTCCCATATAAACAAAAGCTGAGGGAGTTTGGGACAACTAGACTAGCCTTATAAGAAATGCTAAAGGAAGTTCTTCAGATAGAACTGAAAGGATGCTAGACAATAACTCAAAGTTGTATGTAAAGAAGAAATTTATAAGGGCCAATTTTATGGTATTTTTATTTGTAATATTAGTAGTTATGTCCTCCTGCATTATTCCAAAAGGGATCATGTTGTTGTTGTTGTTGTTATGTGCCATCGAGTCGGACCCAACTCTTAGTGACCCCTCCTTGGGTTTCCAAGGCAGTATCATTATGGAAGTAGATTGCTCCATCTTCCTTCCAAGGAGTGGCTTGTGGATTTGAAATGCCAGCCTTCTGGTTAGCAGTCAAATGCCTTAGGCACTACACTACCAGAGCTCCTAAAAGGGATCATACATAAAATAAAATTACAAAATTATGCTATTGGGCACATAATATAGAAAGATGTAATATATGATAACAACTACATAAAAGGCATTGGGGTGGTATACATATGAATTTTATATGTTACTGAGGTTAAGTAGATATTAATTTAAATTAGGATGATATAAATATAAGATATCAACTGTATTCCTCATGGAAATCACAAAGAAAATATCTTCAAAAAGACATAAGAAGAAAGGAGAAAGAGTTCCGGCAAGATGGCGGACTAGGCAGAAGGACTGCACAGACCCTCTTCAACAAAGAAAAGGGAAACCAATTAACACAGACACGGAAGATAATCATGGATCCCTGAGCCTTGAAGGGAAGGATA
>NW_006922425.1:298965-303878 GCF_000298275.1 Orycteropus afer afer
TAAAAATATGATCCATCTGTATGCTGCCTACAAGAGACGTGTCAGATACATAAAGGCAAAAAGAGCTTGAAAGTGAATGGATGGAAAATAATACTCTGTGCAAATATAGTGACCAAAAGATCAATATACATGCACCTGACAACAGAATCCCAAAATATCTAAGAAATTATTGACAGAATTGAAAGGAGAAATAGACAGTTCTACTATAATAGTTTGAGACTTCAATATACCATTGTCAATAATAGACAGAACATCTAGAAAGGAGATAAGAAAACAGATTTGAGCACTGTTGCAGTGTAGTAAATTACCTGGTATGGCTTTTCTAGCCATAAGTCTTTGTAAACACCTTGGTGGAATTTGCTGTGACCAACTGAGGAGCTCCTGATTGTAAAAGTTATCCACCTGGGGTATTTCTGTTGGTAGTGGCACAAAAAGCAATATTCTGGGAGGTTCACTCTCTCTCAGGTGCTTAGAATTCTGATGTTATGATTGGCTAATGTGACCACTCTGCCAGGCTCTAAAGGAGGCCTAGAGGAAGAAATCTCTCTCTGACTGCTGACTGAAAAGGACGTGCTACTGAGAAGAAACGCACTCCTGAGAGACACACACTGCTGGGAAAGAGATGCAAGATACACGCATTGCTGAGAGAGACACCGAGAGACATACACTGCTGGGAGAGTGGCTGAGAGAGACTGTTGGCTGAGAAACGGCAGGCTGAGAGAGACTGAGCATTTTTCCTGCACTTGAATTGTAGCCTGGTACTTCCTTAATAAACCCCATAATCTGAGAGTTCTGTGTGGCCACTGCAGTGAATTATCAAATCCAGCAGAAAGGTGGTGAGTGCTGTGGGAGGAACGATTGGTGTCAGGGTTCACTGTTGCAAAGCTCTAAAATGCCTCAAATATTCCAAGCCCTCAGCAGCATTAGGGCCCCATCTTGGTTCCTCAGCATGGATTGCCTGATCTTCAGGCTGCACTTGAGCTAGGTAGACATGGTGAAACTGTTCTGCCTCACCTTTAGCCTTGCCAAAAACCATGTGTCTCTCCTCAGGAGTCAAAATGATGTCACAATGTGCCTAAAAATCTGCCCAATTTGGATTACAAGTTTTGTTGTTGTGGTGGTGGCTGTTATTGTTTTAATAGATGAAGTTAGGTTATGCATTCTTTTTAGACCTTCTCGGTAAGCAGGGATGTTATTTTTCTGATCCAACAGTTCTGAGAATAGGCCATGTACCCAAATCATTTGAGGGGCCTTGGCTCAATCTTCTCCCTCAGAGTCTATGATTGGAACGTGTTTTATGGGAAACAAACCCACTGAGCCTTAGCCAAATGGACCAGCACTACAAGTGTGCAGAGGAGACAGAACCTCTGATTATGTAGATGCCATGGGAGCTGATGGATGGCCTACAGGGGGCAGAGATTCCAGTCGTCTTCCAGCAGCATAGGGTGAAGGGATCATCACTGGAACCACATCATCTTTGGATTCAGACACTAAAACTCTCACACTCTTTCCCATTTTGCACTTATGCTGTCTTTGTCATGCCAAAGAGTCATAAAAGCTTCTACATGCATTTTCTCATCCTGTTTTTCTTCCCAAGTACAAAACAAATCAAGCTGAAAAATAGTATTATAATTCAAATACCCATTCTGTGGCCACTTTTCCCCTTCCCCCAGTGAGTATTGTGGCCAAGCACCATTACAGAGAAATATCATTCTTGATTTTCTCACAAGATCATTCCCAAAATAAGACCAATTTTCTAAGATGCATCATTGGGGGCTGCAATCTGGAATAGAGCCTTGACTATTATCCATTTCTCCTTGAGTAAACAACCTCTCATGCTGCATCAAAAAATGTCCTCCGAGCCTACTACTTCTTCATCTTGGCTCCCTTCTGCACCTCACAGTCTTGTCAGAAATCTGGTCTTGGTGCCAGTGCTATGCATGCAAGATAAGATTTGCAATTTTACTCACCTGGCAATGTACTGCTAACCAGAAGACTGGTGGTTCAAACCCACCAGCCACTCCTTGGAAGGAAGATGGGGCAATCTACTTCCATAGTGTTACTGACTCAGAAACCCAAGGAGGGATTGCTGTGAGTCAGATCCAACTCCACGGCAGTCAGTTTGGTTTTTGGTTTGGCAATATACAACTTTTTTTTTCTCTTCAAAAATGACATTACCTCTGAACCCATGGGATTCCAGACCCAGAGGCAGACAATGATACCCTCCCCCAGAAATATGTTTCTAATGCAGCTGGGAGGAACTCACTCGTTCAGGGAACCATGTGGATCTGGAAGAGGCTATGTTCAGTGGGATCCCATATGGGAGTTGCCACACACTGTTTGCCATATGTAGGCTGATGCCTGGAGCAAGGCAGAGTCACTTTAATCACACCAAGAGAGTAGAGAAGAAAGAGTTTAATCACTTATGCACAAGTGAAACCAGTGTTTCAGGGTAGTCTAAAAATTTGCCCAACCCTGGTGTGTAAATACAGAGTTTATATATGTTGACCCAAAGCTTAGAGTCATGTATAGACATTCTATTTCCAAGGATTGAGACTTTTGATTTATGACAAGAACAAAGAAAGACTACTTAGTCATGAGTATAGAATTTTATCTTTAGTTCTGGAAGACATCAACTCCAGGTGAGTCCTGTTTTTCTTAAGGCTGACCTCCCTATAATGTTGTATGTTATAATCCTAATGTCTTTTTGTCTGTGTTCCAAGATGTTAATTTTTTTTCCTGAAGTTATGTTTTACATTAAGTCATCACTGTGAGGGCAACTTGGTTGCCATGGCAGGTGGCCTGGGCCATGTGGCTGGCAGCAGTGTGGTGGAGACTTTGGAGTTTCCTAAGGTAGGCAACAATGGAGGGAATCTCCAGATGGCTGGACTGGTGGTGGGGCTGGTAGGGTCCTAGATGATGCATCCAATATGGGCAGAGTGGGGAGGCAGGCCCCAGAACTAGGACTGGAGTGGCAGGATATGGTAATAGCACTACATCCCATGGAACAGAAACTTGGGCAGTTTTCTGTTTTAGCCCCTATTGGGTTTTTAATTTGGGCAATAGTACTTCTAGTTTTCCAACCACTCGTCTGCCGGTTTGCTGTACTGTGATGATTTGTGTGTTGCTGTGAGGCTGGTAGCTATGGCAGCAGTGTTTCAAATACCAGCAGGGTCAACCATGGTGGAAAGGTTTCAGCAAAGCTTCCAGACTAAGATAAACTGGGAAGAAGGATGGGTCCATCCACTTCTGAATAAACTGGCTATTGAAAACCTTATGAATATGAGTGAAATACTGTCTGATATATTACTGGAAAACTTAATGAGTAGCCCTGAAAGAATGTCTGATATAGTGCCAGAAGATGAGCCCTTCAGGTTGCAAGACACTCAAAATATGACTGAGGAACACATACCTCGTCAAAATAGAGTCAGCCTTAATGATGTAGATGGAGTAAAGCTTTTGGGACCTTCATTTGCTGATAGGGTATGACTTTAAATGGGAGGAAACAGCTGCAAACATTCATTAACAGTCAGAACATGGAATGTACAAAGTATGAATCTAGGAAAATTGAAAGTTGTCAAAAATGAAATGGAATGCATAAAGATTGATATCCTAGGCATTAGTGAGCTGAAATAGACTGTTATTGGCTATTTTGAATCACATAATCATATAGTCTACAGTGCTGTGAATTGCATGATAATAATCGTCAAAATACATTTCAATATTTATCATGAAGTACAATTCTGTCAGTGATAACATCCATATGCCTAAAAGGAAGACCAGTTAATACTGTTATTCAAATTTACACACCAAATACCAAAGCCAAAAATGAAGCAATTGAAGATTTTTGCCAACTTATGCAGTCTGAAACTGACCAAACATGTACTCCAGATGTATTGATAATTACTGGTGATTTGAATGTGAAAATTGGAAATAAAGCAGAATCATTAGAAATTGGAAAATATGGCCTTGGTTATAGAAATGACACCGGAGATCATATGATAAAATTTTGCAAGATGGACAACTTATTCTTTGCAAATACCTTTATTCACAACATAAACTGCAGCTATACACATGGACCGCACCAGGTGGAATACACAGGAATCAACTTGACTACATCTGTGGAAAGGGGCAAAGGAGAAGCTCATTATGTCTAAACAAGACCAAGAGCTGCCTGTGGGACAGATCATCAATTGCTCTTATGTAAGTTCAGCTTGAAGCTGAAGAAAATTAAAACAGATACATCAGAACCAAAATACAACCTTGATTACATCCCACCTGAATTTAGAGACCATCTTAAAACAGATTTGATGCATCAAACACCACTGACCAAAGACTAGACAAGTTGTGGGATGACATCCATAACATCATACCTGAAGAAAGCAAAAGGTCATTAAAAAGACAGGAAAGGAAGAAAAGACTGAAATGATGTCAGAAGGGACTGAAACTTACTCTTGAATGGACAGTAGCTAGTGAATGGAAGAAATGTTGAAATAAAAGAGCTGAAGAGAAGATTTTAAAGAGTGGTTTGAGAAGACAAAGTAAAATATAGTGAAATGTGTAAAGACCTGGAGTTAGAAGACAAAAAGGGATGAACATACTTGGAACTTCTCAAGCTAAAAGAACTGAAGAAAATATTCAAGTCTCAAATCCCAATATCAGAGTATTCTACAGGCAAAATATTTAACTATGCAGGAAGCATCAGTAGAAGATGGAAGGAATATAGACAATCATTGTACCAAAAAGATTTAGCCAACATTAAACCATTTCAGGAGGTAGCACATCATTAAGAACCAATGGTAGTAAGGAAGAAGAAGTCCAAGATGCACTGAAGGAATAGGCACAAAACCAGGTTCCAGGAATTGACAAAATATCCATTGAGATATTTCCACAAACAGATGCAGTGCTGGAGA
>NW_006922425.1:305318-306014 GCF_000298275.1 Orycteropus afer afer
CTCTTATCCTCCCATTGCCCCATTCTATGGCAGCTTGTTCTCATTCTATGAGCCCAATATCTTATTAAAAGACTGAGAATTTGAATTTGAAGTTTGGGAAGAGTTCTCTATCTGGTTGTCCCAGTACCATTTGATGGAGAAACTTTTTTTTTCCCCCCACCATTTAATCATCTTTGCACCCTTGTTGAAAATCAATTGACTATAGATGTATGGGTTTATTTTTGGACTTTCAATTCTATCCCATTTTTCTATATTTCTATTATTCCAATCATATAGCATTGATATTTATCCTCTCATCGCTCAGTTCTATAGCAGCCTATTATTATATAAACCTATTGTCTTCTTTTAAAATCTAATAAAAAGAATTTCAAGGTGTATGTACAGTTCACTTCTGTTTCCTGTATTATATCTGTTCCCTCTTGCCCTCAATGAATTCTGTTATTCATTACAAATATATCTTTCATTTTTCTCACATATTTGCAAACCGCTGTACATTCATTCATATGAATGGATAGTAAAAGCCTCGTTTGGTTAAAGTAGGTAATAAGCATGTTTTTATTCTGCAGTTGTGGTACCCGTTTCCTCAGCTGGCTCCTCCTCTGAATAGACGGCAGGGTGGGTCAATGAGGCAGCAATCTTCTCCCTTTGGAATACATGGTATGCTGCTAGTAGGTAAGGTAGGTGCCCTCACTCTTG
>NW_006922425.1:307474-308890 GCF_000298275.1 Orycteropus afer afer
TTTTTTTTTTTTTTTAAATTGTACTAGTCTTTCTTTCTTAGTCAGACTGGAAATGAACTAACTAAAATTGGCTTAAGCACAAAGGCAGAATTGGAAAAAGAACACTGAAGTGTTTCATGTAAGCTTAGGGATCACTGGAGACAAGGAGAATATCCGCAGAACTTTCTCTTCTCTTTTGTCTCTGCTTCTCCATGCTCAAACCAAAAAACAAACCAACCTCACTGCCATCGAGTTGATTCCAATTCATAGCACTCCTTCCTTGGGTTTCTGAGGCTGCATGTCTATGGAAGTAGATGGTCCAGTCTTCCTTAAAATGACCAGCAAAACAGCACTAAGGATCAATGATGTTCCCCATTGCTCTTTGGGCTGGTTGCTGCAAGCATTGACTTCTAGTCTGCTTATGGCCACTTAATTCTGACTATGGGCCTTGTGAATTGTCTCACACCGCTCCCATTCCTTACTACCAGGATAAAAAGTGGTAGTGGGCAATAGTAGTCCACATATGATGAGCATTGGCTTAGTTAAGTCAAAGAGATAAATATACAGCAAGCAATTATTTAGGAGCTCTGGTAGCATAGTGCCTAAGGTACTTGACTGCTAACCAGAAGGCTGGCGGTTCAAACCCACCAGCCACTCCTCGGAAGGATGATCAGGCAATCTATTTCAGTAGTGATACTACCTCAGAAACCCAAGGAGGAGTCACTATGAGTCGGGTCCGACTCGATGTTAACATAACAACAACAAGAACATACTCACCAAACAGTTGATAGAGGGAATAATAGGAAAGAGGATTTTTTTTTTTATCTCACAAAATTACAATTCTATTGAAAATAAACATATATAAATAACAATGGTTCAGCATTGTACTGCAGATAGGAGCTAGGGCAATTGGTGGGGAAAAAAATCCAGATTGGAAAGGAGGATGTCTTAATATCTTTATTTGAAGATGACATGATCATGTATATAGAAAATCTTAAGAAATCCACTAAAAAATGCTAATCTCAATTAGTAAGTTCAGCAAGATTTTAAGATGTAAAAATCAACCAGGTTACCTTTCAGGCCTAGAGTTGGACTCACTCCCATGGATTGGCTCTCATCCCAATAGTAAAAGACCTACATGAAGAACACCTAACCCAGGGTGATGCACTCACTTACTCTAGGGAGATACACCCCTTAGAGCAATCAGCCATGGGGTAACAGAGGGGCAGCATTCACATAGAGGGAAAGCTGGACAGACAGGAGTGCACAGTTAAGAAATGCACAGCAAGGGGGTAGTCACAGGGAAGGGAGAAGAAGAGAGTTTGTTATGGTTGGGGATGGTAATTGAGGCATGAAATAAAATGTACACCAACTGTTGAATGTAACACTAATTGCTCCGTGAATCTGTACCCAAAGCACAATAAAATTAAAGAAAAA
>NW_006922425.1:314080-316446 GCF_000298275.1 Orycteropus afer afer
TATCTTCTGTGTCTGTGTTAATTGGTTTCCCTTTTCTTTGTTGAAGAGGGTCTGTGCAGTCCTTCTGCCTAGTCCACCATCTTGCTGGAACTCTCATGGGTTATTTTTTGAGTACCTTAAAGCACCAACACACAGGACTTGCCAAACTATAGTTTGGAAAATAGAGTCCTTTCCCTAGTATTAAAGCTGCGAGGCTCAGAATGTGTTATAAACCGTGTTCCCAATACATGCAGGAACCTAGTCTACAGAGAGAATTAAGCTTAAGGAGCTCTGGTGGCATAGTGCCTAAAGTATTTGACTGCTAACCAGAAGGCTGGTGGTTCAAACCCACCAGCCACTCCTCAGTAGGAAGACTGACCAATCTACTTCTGTAGATATACTGCCTCAGAAACCCAAAGAGGGGTCATTATGGGTTGGAATCAACTTGACAGAATTGAGTTGGGTTTGGTTTTAATTTTCATAAGTGTGTGGATGCTCTTGTAATTAAGAAAATACAAATTCATTTAAAAAATTTATTGCATTCAGCTTCCCAAATTCCCTGGACTACTCTGGAATCACCAGTGTATCTGTACTCCATACTCTGTACCCTGCCTAGAATTCTATATCTGGTAAATCTTTTTTTCAAGAATCAAGGCAAAATTAAGACATTCCCATATAAACAAAAGCTGAGGGAGTTTGGGTCAACTAAACTAGCCTTATAAGAAATGCTAAAGGAAGTTCTTCAGATAGAACTGAAAGGACACTAAACAATAATGCAAAGCTGCATGTAAAGAAGAAATTTATAAAGGCCAATTTTATGGTATTTTGTTTTCTAATTTTAGTAGTTATGTCCTGCATTATTCCAAAAGGCATCATACATAAAATAAAATTATAAATTTATCCTATTGGGCACATAATGTATGTTGTTGTTATTGTTACATGCCATCTAGTCGGACCCGACTCATAGCGACCTCCCTAGGGTTTCTGAGGCAGTATCACTATGGAAGTAGATTGCCCCATCTTCCTTCCGAGGAGTGGCTGGTAGGTTTGAACCTCCAACCTTCTGGTTAGCAGTCAAGTGCCTTAGGCACTATGCTACCAGAGCTCCCATGTATAAAGATGTAATTTATAATAACAACTACATAAAATGTGTTGGGGTGGTATACAAATAAAGTTTTACATGTTATTGAGGTTAAGTTGATATTAATTTAAATTAGGATGTTATAAATATAAGATGTCAATGTATTCCTCATGGAAACCACAAAGAAAATATCTTTAAAAAGACCCAAAAAGAAAGGAGAAAGCACTCAAAACAGTTAACTAAAAAAAAAATAAACTAAAGACAAATGATGGCAGTATTTGAGGAGATAAGGAAAAACAAAATTTATAAGACACACAACAACCAAATATAAAAATAGCAGAAATAAGTCTGTCCTTATCAATAATTATTTAAATGTAAATGGATTTAACTCTCTAATCAAAATGCCAAAAGTGCTAGAATGAATTAAAAATATGATCCATCTATATGCCGTCTACAAGAGACATCAAATACACAAGGACAAAAAGAGGTTGAAAGTGAAAGGATGGAAAATAGTACTCTGTGCAAATATATTGACTAAAAGAGAGTTGGGGTGGCTAAATAGATATCAAGCAAAATATACTTTAAGTCAAAGTTTTTTATAGACATGAAAAAGGAAATTATATAATGCTAGCAGGGTGAATTCATAAAGAAGATGTAGGAATTATCAATATGCATGCACCTAACCACAGAGCCCCAAAATGTGTAAGCAATCCCTGACAGAACTGAAGGGAGAAATAGTTCTACAATAATAGTTTGAGACTTCAATATACCATTGTCAATAATGGACAGAAAATCTAGAAAGGAGGTAAGAAAACATAGATTTGAACAGCACTGTAAACCAACTAGACCTAACAGACATATATAGAACACTCCAACCAACAACGGCAAGAGTACACATTCTTCTCCAGTGCACATGGATCACTCTCTAGGAGAGACCATTTGCTAGGTCACAAAACAAGTCTTGATAAATTTAAAAAGACTGAAATCATACAAAGTATCTTCTTCAACCACAATCAACTGAAACAAGGAATTAATGGCAGAAGGAAAACTGGGAAATACACAAATATGTGGAAATTAAACAATCAATAGGTCAATGAATAAATCAAGAGAGCTATACAGAAGATCCACTGGCTACCTCCTACATTGAAAGAAGTGAGTCAAACCTCATGGTAATAAGGACAGATCTGATGAGGCAGAATTAAAGACCAATGAGTGAGATTTCTAGGGGTGTTCTACTTCCATATAATGAATTCACTGTTAGAATGTGAAAGTATTAAACTAAATAATAATAATAATAATAAAATTA
>NW_006922425.1:316601-318721 GCF_000298275.1 Orycteropus afer afer
GCTGGTTGCTTTGGAACCACTGACCTTATGGTTAGGAGCCAAAAGCCTTACTCACTTTCAAATTGGTGGGTTTTTTGTTTGTTTGTTATGTTTTTCCAGATAATTGATTAATGCTGTGCTGTATATCGTATAAAGTACTTCTCAGTATTCCGAGCCCTGCTTATATTCTTGATAAACATTGATTTTCATAGTCTAAATTCTGACTCGTAACAATCCCCATTAAATTTCCAAGATTCTAAATCTTAATCTTTATGGAAGTAGATTCCCTCATCCTCCTCCTGCAGAACATCTTGTAGGTCTGAACCACTGACCTTCTGGTTAGCAACCAAATGCCTTACCCACCACACCACCATGTAAACAGCAAACCTTTAAATTTGGAACTCACTTAAAATACTGAGAATTGACAATGTAGGCATGCACACTGGAGTTTAAAATTAATTCTAATTATAAACGTTTTAAGGGTCACCTACAAATCTATCTTCCTTTCTGTGTTAAAACACATGAAATATAAATAACAATCATCTGACACATCTGTTTTTCTTAGTATAATAAGACAGCAAGCAAGGTTTCACATCAACATTAGGTGGATTGGAGTGTTCTATAAAGAACATATTGAATTCTGGCAGTTAATTGCCTCTACAAAGTTTAGTAGGCTCTGATAAATATAAATATTTCCTTATTAGGATATTGTTAAATGGACTAAAAGCAAAAGATCATCAAGAAATGAAGATACCAAATGACGTAGAAATAGATGGAGAATCATAAAGCCAGAAGGTAACATTAGTGGTCATCAAGTTCAGTCTCCTAAATTTACAAACAAGAAAAAGGACACCCACAGTGATTTGCTAAGAGACAAGTTCTGGATCACAGCCCATGATCTTGATGTCAACTTCAGTGTGTGCCTTAGGTGGTAGTAGCAGCCACTCTCCAAGATGGCTACCAATGATCCATGAATCCTGATATTCCTGCCCTTCTGCAGTTCCAACCACATCGAATCTTGGCTGACTCTGTGTGACCAGTAGAATGTGGTGGAAGTGGCATTCTGGGGCTTATGACTTGTGGCCAGGTCTTGCAAAGTCTTGCAACTTCCACCTGGGCCTCTTGGGATGCTCATGTTTGGGAAACTCATCTCTTAGGAGCCAGTCACCATGCTGTGAGAAGCCCATGCCACATGGAGAGACTTATGTAATTGTTTTGATTTTCAGCTCCAGATGAGCTTCCATTGAACAGATAGAAAAAATCCTTCCTTGTCTCTTCCTAGCTTCTGGTGACTGCTGACAATCTCTTCTCTGTCATCACATTGTCTCCTCCCCTGTGCATCTCTGAGTCTTCACGTGGTCTTCTTTAAGGGCACCAGTCACTGAATTCAGGGCCCAGTCTACTGAAGTAATATTTCATGTTAACTAATTCCATCTGCAAAGACTCGATTTCCAAATAAATTCACATTATGACGTATGGATGGACATCAATTTTGTGGGGACACTATTCAATCCAGTAAAACTAGGCAACACATACAATTGTGGGGGACAATGATTTGTTGTTTTCCACCATTAAGTTTTGGGTGATTTGTTATGCATCATTTCTTGATGATAATTCATCTGAACGAGAACTAGGAAAGTGGTCCAGGATTCCCCTTCCTCACTCACATTCCTAACTCATAAGTTTTCCTATTCAGTGCTTTGTCAAGGATATTGTCTCCCAGTCTTTTTATTTAACACAAACCTATCAGGAGTGAACATTCAAATACAATCTCTGGTTTTTTATTATTTTCTTTTAATTTATCTAACTCTGAATATCTAAAAAAAAAAATGAGAATGGCAATAATTTCCAATGGAATTTAGTACTAGTCACTAACAGAAACATTCGATAATATAAACAGTCGATTAATACAAGATTAATGTAATCTTTACACAATCATTGGGAGGCCTGTTCTGCTATTATCCCCAGTTACAGATGAAGAAACTGAGACCGGAAGTAGTCAAAACTCTTGCTCCACATCATTAAGCTATGTAGTAGTGGAGTCAGAATCCCTCATCCTCAGAATCACTATGTTCAACGGAACAAAGCGCTGCCAGGCCTGCACCATCCTCACATCCCTCGCTATGCTTGAGCCCCATCCT
>NW_006922425.1:318821-325629 GCF_000298275.1 Orycteropus afer afer
GTTAATTTTATGTGTTAACTTGGCTAGGCTATGATCCCCAGTAGTTCTGTCAAATGCTAAACTAGCTACTGTTCCATAATTTAACGTGATCTAATGTAATGTAATCACTTTCCATAATGTAATTTAATGCAATCAATCAAAAGGGGGGTTTCCTTAAGGTGTGGTCTTCCTCTAGACTGTAAATAGATATTTTGGTAGAAGTTTCTCTGTCTCTATTCTGGACTCTTCCCCATCACCTGACCTAGGAATCTTGGGATACAAGTCTGCAGAAATCTCCAGCCTAATTGCTTGCTGCCTAACCAATGAATTTTGAACTTACCAGGCCCCTTTCCCCCATCCCATGAACTGGAGGGAGTTGGTAGCCTATTTTCTAACCCACAGGTTTGGGATTTTCCAGCCACCACAATTGTGCGAACCAATCCTCACCTTGTTATGTTTGAGCCTATCCTTGCAGCCACTGGGTCAATCCATCTTGTTAGGGGTCTTCCCCTTCTTCGCTGACCTTCCACTTTACCAAGACTGATATCCTCTTCCAGGGGCAAGTCCCTTCTGACAGCATGACCAAAGTAGGTGAGACGAAGTCTGGCCATTCTCGCTTCCAAGGAGCATTGTGGCTGCGCTTCTTCCAGGACAGATTTGTTTGTTCTTCTGGCAGCCCACGGCACTTTCAGTATTCTTCTCCAACACCCTAACTCAAAGGCAAAAAAGGGTAGGAATACATTGGTAGTTTTCATGTCTCACATTGTTCTAATGCACCAATATTTTCTTAGAATACACATTGTATCTTAAATTGTGTCCCAAACAATACATATTAGTATTTTAACCAAGGTTCATATCATTCTAATTCAAACATGGGCAATTTCATCAAAAGCACAAGAGCATATTTAGATATATTTGTAAGTGGCACCAAAACCAAATCAAACCCACTGCCACTGAGTCAATTTGACTCACAGTGATCCTGTCGGACAGAGTAGAACTGCCCATAGAGTCCCCAGGGCTGTAAATCTTTCTCCTCTTTCTCTCACAGAGCAGCTGATCGGTTCTAACTGCCGACCTTTTGGTTAGCAGCCAAATGCTTTAACCACTGTACCGCCTGAGCTCCTCATAAATGGTACAAGTAACATTTTTTTTTCAGTTTTAAACTGTAAAACAAACAAACAAAATAAAAGAACAGCAGTGCTACTAAAAATATCCCAGCCTGAAAGCTACCCAAATTCCCAAAAATAGTGGAATGGAAAAATAAATTGCTGTATATTTACAGAATGGAATACAGTATGCTGATTAGAATAAACAATCTAAAACAACACACAACAGAATGTGGGGCCTATTGTTAAAAGACTATTCACAATTTCAAGTTGGCTGCAGCAGAGCATTCAACCACGTGCAGACATCTTTTGAGTATGGGGCCTTGAGCAACTGCACAGGTTGCACAGCCATAGAGTCAGCCTATTGGTAATGTTGTTTTCTTGAAGTGGGGTCTGGTTCAATTGGTATGATTACTTCATGAATATAAGGAGGACAGTCTGTCTCTAAGTCTCCCATCCAGGCCACTTAAGCAGTGGCTATGGGTCCAGAGCACTCTCTGATAAAGAGAGTAGAAATTGCATGTTTCTCCCAGGTTCCTCTCCTTATCAGGGAAGCCTCTCTGCAGGTTCTGGGCACACAATAACTTTTTCTGACCTGCTCACGTGTAAACACCATATGGCATCTGGTGAACTCATTTCTATATCTCTTCCCCTGGAGGAGGGAACAGGGCCTCTCACCGGTAGCACACACATACAAAAAAAGGTGGGAGCGCAACACTTGCACAGCTGCAGGAAGCAATTCGCTGGCTGTGGGAGACCAGTGCCCACAACTGAAGCTGACTTTGCTCTGTGTCCTCTCTATGTGAGTAAAGCATTGTTCCCCTGCCTGTGTATGATTTGTTTCTCTGGTTGGCCGTCTTGAACTCTGGCACAGCAACGATAATTCAGTGAGCTGCACATTTTTGATGCATGCCTTTTCCTGGATATATGTTGTACTTTAATAAAAAGTCAAAGTATACAAACAATCAAAGAATGGCTCTTTGTTTCTCAGACAGAAACTATAATTATCCCTTGCATCACAGTCAGAAATGTACATTGTGTGGATCCTAGGTGAGAGGCTCTGGTCAGTCTCCCACTCTTCTCTACCATTTAAGTGGCCTTTGCCTGTAGTAGAAGGCAGACTTCCCTCAAATCAATCCAAACCCACTCATCTAGCAAGGGACCAGACTTTTCTATGTGGATATTTCAAACAGCCAAGAATGTGAGGGACTCTCAGCTATGTGCTCAATGACCGCACATGCTCAGGAGATGCATTCCCTGGCAAGATTTAGAAGAACTAAAAACAAAGCAACCTTAGCCCTTTCCCTCTCCTCTGGATTGCTTTTCTGTAGCTTTTCCTTGGTTTGCTGATGTTCCATCCAAGGCAGTATAATGCATTTACAAGTATATTGCCACACTTAAATTTCCTTTCCTTTTCAATTTAAAGGAAAAATATGAACTTTCATCTCAGAATAATTTCCTTCTACCTGCCTTGTGTGTCAGTGGCAGTTGTTCATTAAGTAAAATAGTTGTTGTTGTTGTTGTTATTTGCCCTCAGTAAAATAGATGACATGAAAAAATTAGTGTCTATTTAGTAGACACATTCTGATTTGCAGTCTCTTTCTTCAGTGATGCCAGTCACTTTCACTATTGAAAAGTAAAAGCAAACAAGCAATACAGGGGGAAAAAATCCTCTGGAGTCCCCAGCTGTCTTTTGTGATTGCTCGGTATGTGTTCAGCACTATTCTTATATTTTGGCAATTTTGCGCCTCCTCAGACAGAAACTGTAATTATCTTCTATCTTCCCTTGTAGGTTGAGTGGCCTGTGATTAGGTCCTGTCAATTAAATGCAACCAAGCAAAGCTCATTTGGAAGGGTACATCATAAGGAAGGACAAGGGGTCGCAGAATCCATTTCTGGTCTGAGTGTCCTTGCTTGAAGGCAGAATCTGGAGGTGTAGTGGCTGAAGTCTCAGTGGGAGTCAGTCTGTGGCCTGCCTGTGTGGCCTCCAATCTTGATTCTCTGGTCATCTAGAGGAATCTGTGAGCCACCTATGAACACCTTTAATAAATTCCTTTTCTGCTATAACTATCTAGATAAGCTTCTCTTATTTGCAGCCAAGAACACTGGCTAATACAACCTCATTCCCTGCCCCTCTGCTACAGTCCAGCCATTCTAAAGTTTCTTGGGCATTGTTCACCTTTACCAGCAAAATTTTGCCTGTGATGCTCCCATTGCAGAGGAAGCCTGCCTCTTAAAGAGTCCTGAGGTGGGAGGGGGCCTCCTCAGTTGTTTTTGTCGCTCTTTAGAATGCGAAGTTTTTGTTGCCTCTTAAGGAGCATTTGACAAATAACCAGAAATTTGGCAGTTCAAACCCACCATCTGCTCAGTGGAAGGATGGGGCGATCTACTTCCGTAAAGAATTACTGCCTTGGAAACCCAATGGGCATCGCCATGAGTCAGAATCTACTCGATGGCAGTGAGTGGGTTGTTGTGTCTTTGTTCCCAGCTTGGTGTCCATGTTTGCCAATCTGGGAATGTCCTACTCTCCATCATCTTATAACTGCAAGTGCTGTTCTCATAGCTGTGACCACATTGTCCCTGGCTGTTGTCTTGCTTGTCTCCCTCATTATATGGTGAGCTCTTCAGGAGCAGAGACTGTCTTTTTCAGCTTTATTTGCCTGGGGCCCAGGAAAAGGCCAAGCACATCATCTCACTCATTGCCGTCAAGTAGGATCCAACTCATAGCAACCCCTCTTTGGGTTTCCGAGGTGGTATCACTATGCAAGTATATTGCTCAAACTTCCTTCCAAGGAGTAGCTGGTGGGTTTGAACTGCCAACCTTCTGGTTAGCAGTCAAAATGCCTTAGGTATTACGCTAGCAGAGCTCCCAAAGCACACATAGTAGGGTTCAATAAATGTTTTTTGAATGAATAACTCTTAAAGCAAAAAGATCCATCTAATTATCCCACTAATTTTTCAATTGCAGAACACTGGTGTCAACTGAAAATAGAGGTCACGATCAATGCTTATGCCAATCCAGAAGTTAACCAACCTGAGGAAGCACACTGCAGCCCTGCTCTGAGAACTCTTCTCTCAAGCTATTTGTTGTGGGCAGCAATTTATAGCAACAATATTCCCTCATCCTCAGCCCTATGAGATTTCAGTGAAATGAGCCTTGTAATCATTATGCAGATAATATTAATCTCATTTACATAGGAGGAAAAGAAATCCTCTGCTGTCTTCTCTCTAGCTCTTTATTTTATGCTCATTTTGCCAGTCATTCCAATTTCATGATTAATGAAAATTTACCATTGGCATTACCATTGAGAACCTC
Organism: Orycteropus afer afer; assembly: GCF_000298275.1. Classification (NCBI taxonomy): domain Eukaryota; kingdom Metazoa; phylum Chordata; class Mammalia; order Tubulidentata; family Orycteropodidae; genus Orycteropus; species Orycteropus afer. The sequence goes on from NW_006922425.1 coordinate 323,223, forward strand.
CAGACACTCAGACTAGGTTCAGGGGCTAGTGAATTCACTGTCCTCACTGGTGTACTATGAAAATGTACCCTGCAGAGGTTTCTAACTGCAGATGGTTTGTAAATATAGTTTTGCAGGCTCATTAACCCTTCCTCACCACCTCTGAGTCAACCTGCTATAATCTTAGTGGACCCAGAAAGGAAGGCACCATCAAATTTTTTTCAATAAAAGAATGGCCTGAAGATGGACATGCTTTGGTAGTGGATCAAAGTAAGACAAAGCTTTGAAGAATGGTTATTTACGTGGGAGATCTTTCTGTGGGTCTCTAGGCAACACACTTTTTTAACTTTAGAGATATCAGAGACTGGGAACAGAGGAGGCCAGAAGGCATAAAGAATAAGAAGTATGGGGAATCCCACCTTTGGAAAATCTTTTCTGGATACCTAGGCCTGAGGTTTATCCTTTCTCTGAATTCCCAGCAAATTTATTATTCATACTGCTCATTTGTTATTGTCCACAATACACCATCACTTCTCATGCTGTCTTAAACTACTTTTCAACTCATGATTTGCTATATAATTTCTTGATCTTCATTCCAACTAGATCATAAGTTCTTTGGAAGTAGAATAAATTATTAGTAACAACCACCATTCATTCAAATGTCTCTTATATGCCAAGCAATATGTTAAGTGTTTTGTTTGTGTCATTTTCTTCACTATAGGGTCATTATGAGTCTATGGCAGTCGAGTTTTTTTGTTTAGTTGGTTGGTTTTATTTTCCTGACTAACACAAGATGTGATATTTGCACTTTATAATTTAATATGAATGAGATTATCTAACTTGTTCAAGGTCACACAGAATAGTGAGATTCAAATCAAGATGGGGACACCACAAGACTTATGTTCTCAATTTCTAAATTATGTCTTCCTCCTTCCTCTACTCTCTTCCAAAGACTATCAGACACCTCCATGGAATAGATCCTCAATAAATGTTAATGGAAATATTTGCTAACTGAATTCCACATGAGAACACCTTCATGAACTGAAATTGTATTATATTATGTTTGGACTCCAATATTTAATCTCTAATCTCTTCAAATAATTAAATATGAATGTTGTCTCTACTACTAATAATCTTTGTGGAGATCAATTATCTGCCTATTTATAAGTCTGGTCGTCCAGTTCCTGGTGACTTCTGAAGGCCAACAATGTCTTAGATATAATTATGATTGGATCCTAAGGTGACAATGAACCCCTATTCCTTCCTTCCCATGGACAATTTATTTTTAACATATCAAGAACAGATTTTCACCCCTATCATTTTTGTCATCTTTCCTATCTTTTTTATTTCTTCCCCTGTTACTCCCTGGGCCTCCTGTGGTAAGCTGTAAAAATGGCCACATTATTCCTTTCTCTGTGCACCCACAGCTTGTAATGTAACATTACAAATCTTCCCACTTATTGAGCACCTACTATGGGCCAGTCACCATTCTCAGTCCTGAAGTATAGAGTTAGCAAAACAGATAAAAATCCCTGTCCTTGTGGAGCAGATATTCTATTGGAGGGAATACCAACAAACAAAACAAATTACTAAATTATATAGCATGTCAGAAAGTGGAAAGTGCTATGGAAAAAAAGTAGAGTGAAATAAAGGAGATAAGAGAAGTGCCAAGGCCATGATTTTAAATGGGGTAGTCAGGGGAGGCCATCCTGAGGAGCTGACTTTTGAGCAGAGCTTTGAAGGAAGAGGTGATGGACTGAGCCAAACAGATATCTGTGAAAGAATATCCCAGGCCCAGGACACAGCAAGTGCAAGAGACCCTGAGGTAAGACTGTGTATGGTGAGTTTGAAGAACAGTGAAGAAGCCAATGTGGCAGAATGGGTTGAGCAAATGGAAGGAACTGAGGCAGGGGGGTGATGGAGCAGATCATGCAGGGTCTTGTGGACTTTGTTCTTGCTTTGAGTGTGATGAGAAAATGACCATGGAGGGTTCTGATCAGAGGAGGGATGTGATCTGACTCAAGTGTTCACAGGCTTCCTCTGGCTGCTGTGAGGAACACAGACCATGATGGGATGAGGTTAGGAAGCCAGGAGACCAGAGCAGAGGAAACTGCACTGGTCTAGGTGGGAGATGATGGGAACTATGACTGGGTGGATGCTGTGGAGGAGTGAGAAGTTGTCCAGGTTTGGATAAAACAACCAAGTGGACTTACTGATGGATCAGACCTGAATGTATGTGTGTATATGTGTGTGTGCGCATGCATGCTGGGATTGTCAAGAATGACTTCTGGATTTTTGACCTTTGTGTGCTGAATGTCTCTTCTGTAGCCTTCTCTCCTGCAGTCAGAACACCCCACTGTTCTACTTAGTTGTGGCTTTAACCACAGGTGGGATCTCCAGCACTCTTCCCCACAAAGGGGAGCCCTGT
>NW_006922425.1:343348-345693 GCF_000298275.1 Orycteropus afer afer
GATCATTAATCATTAGAGAGATGCAAATCAAAACAACAATGAGATATCATCTCACCCCAGCAGTAATAGCAAAGTTCAACAGATCAGATAGTAACAAATGCTAGTGAGGTTGTAGAGAGTTTGGAACTCTTGTGCACTGCTGGTGGGATTGTAAAATGGTACAACCATTGTGGCAAATGGTATGGCGTTTCCTTAAAAAAATAACTGAAAACAGAAGTACCATTTGACCCAGCAATTCCATTACTAGGAATATATCCTAAAGAGGTGAGAGATAGCATATGAACAGACATATGTACACCTATGTTCATTGCAGCACATTTCACCATAGCAACGAGATGGAAACAACCTAAATGCCCATCAATGGATGAGTGAATAACCAAATTATGGTATATCCACACAATGGAATACTATGCCACATTAAAGAACAATGAGGGATACTTGAATCATTTCACAACGTGGATGAACCTGGAGGACATTATGTTGAGTGAAATAAGTCAATAGCAGAAGGTCAAGTACTGTACGAGCCCATTACTGTAAAAAGACAGAGAAGGGTTTGCTTGGGAAAGAGAACTCACCTAGTAGGTTACCGGTTTGGGGAGGGAGTGGGAGGTATTAATTTAGGGTTAGTTGGGGCTTACACGCTGACATGGGTAAGGGGAAGAATATACGGGAAGGATATATGACCACCATGATAACATTGGGAAATGAGAGGACACCAAACTGTGCACATAAGAGATAGATGACAGATGCTAAAACCAACCAATGTGTACACAATACCACATTGTCATTAACACCAAACACTAGGCTATACAGATAAACACATAAACACCTGAGATGATAAGACAGGGGTCAGTGAATAGAGGTATACTCTAGACCAAGGATAGACTCAGCTGAGGCTAATTGAGTACAGGCACCAGTGATACAAAATACCTGCAGTCCTACAGAAACAATAGAAGACAGACATAGAATAATCCCTCACAGACATCCTGACACTATGGGAGAGAGATCCAATAGATCTACTACCTCAGGAACATAGTACTGGGGGACACCAGATTCAATTTGCACAACAAAATACATAAAAGTGTTGCTCCACATCCTACATTGATGAGTAGCAGTTGGGGGCTTAAAAATCTTTCAAGCAGCCATCTAAGATGAAGGTAAGGGTCTCCTAGCATTGGAAGTAAAGAAGAACGCAAAAAAAAAAGAAAGAAAGAAAGAAAGAAAGAAAGAAAAAGAAAAACCAAGGGCATTTAGAAGCAATCAGCCCTAGGACATGATGGCCCAAGAGACCAGAAGAACTGGATGGTGGCCTGCTACCAATGCCAACTACTCAGGAAAGGGTCAAATCTGGAGATCCTGGATAGAGTGGGAGGGAAAATGTGGAACAAAATCCTCAAACTCAATAATGACCAGAATTACTGGTCAGATGAAATCTGGTGAGACTCCCAATACTATGGCCCTGGAATACATTTGGCACCTGGAATAAACTCATCCCCAGGGGCAGCCTCTCAGCCCAATAGTTAACAAGATGTACACGCAGACTACTCAACCCAGGATGCTGCACCCACACACTCAATGGTAATACATCCCTTAGATCAATAGACCATGGGACACCAGAGGACCAACATTCAAACTGAGGAAATGCAGGACAAACAGGAGTGCATAATTATGAGGGGCACAGGGGGAGGGATGCAGGGCAGGGAGGGGAGGAGACTGGGTTGGATTTGGACATGGAGAATGGGGAATGAATCTAAATGTACATGTGACAATGAATGTAAAACAAGCTCTTAAAATAAAAATTAAAAAAAATTAAGTTCTTTAAAAAGCCAAAGGAAAAGGAAAAAAATGCTCTTGATTTTAATAAGTTGACAGCTAATTAATTTTATTTTAAAATGTGTGTGTAGGGCTAACAAATCCATCTAATGTGCAAATTAAGTCTGTGACCTGCCACTTTCTAATCTGTGCTATAGGAAATAATGTATTTGATGTTCATAAAAGGACATTTCTTCCTTGAACCCTCTTTTGGGGGTCCAGAGCTCTTGCTAAACTGTCAGCCCATCTTCCTCTGTCCATATCCAGCAGGATCTGTCAGATAAAGGACCAGGATAGCCTGGCTTTCAGAAGGTCTCCACTACCAAAGTATGCTGTGGAGGCCAGCCTAGCTCCCAGGCCTCATTTTCATCAGAGTGCTAAGGTAACTTTACCCTCCAAACTCCCCCAGAGGCTCCACTCCTGTTCTCATGTCTTCTTACATGTGATGATTTCTGCTGTGCTGAACTGGGTTTAACCCAACCTGTCTTGACTGCTGTTGCCCACAGACCTAGCTTGGCAGCCACACCCTCCCC
>NW_006922425.1:345876-346882 GCF_000298275.1 Orycteropus afer afer
ATTCTAAACTGGAGTCACTGATGTTGTCCCAAGGGCAGCAGTTCTCACTCGGTCTCCCTTTCTTCCCTTAAAGCAAGATTCTTGTGCAAGTGTAATAGGAAATTAAGGAAGATGTGGAATGGAGACTTATGTGGGTACCAGGTAACCTGTGGAACCCACAAGCACAAAAGAAGCACAGATCCTAAAAGGGGTGGCATATCACTCTGCTGGATTCCCCCTTTTGAATGTGCAGAGGGTTTGCCAACACCAGACCATGAACACTCACCCTGCATGCTTCACCTCAGAGAAGAAACAAAGTCTGGAAGAGCCTAGGAAGTCTGCTCCTTACAAGAGTCATCTTACCTGTGGTAAGATGGCAGACTAGGCAGAAACAGTGCACAGACCCTCTTCAACAAAGAAAAGGGGAACCAATTAACACAGACACAGAAGATAATCCTGGACCCCTGAGCCTTGAAGGGGAGGATATAGAAGTGGACTAAACCCCAACTAGCAGAATAATTTGCATGAAAATACTGAAAAAGGAGACATACGGAGCTACGGTCTGGCAGCTATCCAGAGCGATCCTGACGGCATGGCAGACAACTTGGAGAGTGCCGAGTCTGGTAGAACCTAAGAATTAACCTAAAAATCAGCCCTACTAGCCAGGGACTACACAGAGGATTGCTTTGTTGGCTGGCGAATAAAAGGAGAAGCAGAGAGGAGGAAGGCGGGCTGAGCTGTGGACTTTTGCCTATCCGGAGGGTGCAGCCATTTTGAACGTTTACAAGCAGGTTGACAATTTTGGATATTTAAAGAGACAGTGCTCTCCCAGATTCCAGGGATTTAATGACAGATTCCGCTTGCCAGGAACCCCAAGGACACTCCAGACCTGGACAACTGAAAAGGTGCAACATTCCCCTTGTTTTTCATATACTCCACACTCGCTTACTGAATGGAGGTGCGGCCATCCCCTACTCCCACCCACCTTCTGGGCCCGCAGGAATGCCATTGCAGTCTGTGTGCTCTG
>NW_006922425.1:349174-349770 GCF_000298275.1 Orycteropus afer afer
AGAGACATCAATTGGCAAGTGAGGACAACTACAAACAAAAAGAGGGAAAAGACTGTGTAGTTACAAAACTTCGAAATGGTGAGGAAGTTAAGAGAGTTGAAAGATAGAATGGACTGTTCTAAACTCAGGGAGAAAATTATAAATCATAGGGGAACCTCAAAGAAAAATGATAAACCTTCATATCACAATGAAAAAGAAGACATGCACAAATATTCAGCAAATACTAAAACAACAACAAAGGAAATGATAACAGGATTCATAAACAAAATGAGCTCAGCACAGAAAATAAAATGGAACAAAGAAACCAGGGTCACCATGAAAAAACACATAACAAAATGACAGCAATGAATTCATACCTGTCAACAATTACACTGAATGTTAATTGGTTAAATGCACCACTCAAGAAACGGAGAGTTGCAGATTGGATAAGAAAACAAAACCAATCAATATACTGCCTACAAGAGACACACCTTAGAGATAAAGAAAAAAATAGACTAAAGGTCAAAGGTTGGAAAAAGATATATCAAGCAAATGGCAACTGTAAGAGAGCAGGAGTGGCAATATTAATTTCATGTTCAATTGATCCTTTAATCATT
>NW_006922425.1:351940-352719 GCF_000298275.1 Orycteropus afer afer
CCTGGACCCCTGAGCCTTGAAGGGGAGGATATAGAAGTGGACTAAACCCCAACTAGCAGAAGAATTTGCATGAAAATACCAAAAAAGGAGACAGAAGGAGCTGCTGTCTGGCACCAATCTTGAGTGATCCTGACGGCACAGCACAGACAGCTTGGGGATTCCTGAGTGGTGGTAGGACTTAAGAATTAACCTAAAAATCAGGCATGCTAGCCAGGAACTGCACGGAGGACTGCTCTGGTGGCTGGGGAATAAACGGAGAGGGTGAAGAGAAAGGCGGGCTGAGCTGTGGACTTGCTGGTCCGGAGGGCGCCACCATTTTGAATTTTGTGGTCACTGCTTCATCACAGCCAGCTACCCAGAGGGACCGAGTAGTTGAACCTGCAGGCTTGGGATCATAGTCGCAGGGGACATCAAGCTCAATTGGCATAACATACTTTACAAAACATTGCTCCACCTCCTACTTTGGTGAGTAGCGACTGGGATCTTGAAAGCTAGCAAGCTGCCATCTACATGAAACGATGGGTCTCTCCTCATCCAGAGCAAAGAATGAAGAAAACCAAAAATTCATGGAAACAATTAGTCCTAGCGACTGGTACACCATCCAATCTGCAGCCTATATAACTATGAGACTAGAAAAACTAGATAATGCCCAGCTACCACTGTCATCCACTCAGAAGGAGATCTATGTAGGAGGTCCTTGGTAGAGAGGGAGAACAATGCGGAACAAAACTCAAAATCATTTGGGGAAAAAAAAGGGGGTGGGGACCAGGTTTGCTGGT
>NW_006922425.1:353318-361272 GCF_000298275.1 Orycteropus afer afer
ACAGTTCACCCCCTGCTGTGCTTTCTCAGGACACATCCTTGTTGTTTTGTCTACAACAAGCCACAGTCATAGGTCAGCATAAACTGTTCTCCAAACATTAGACAGCTATTTAGCCAATATGTCCACATCTTAGTATAATGATTAATTCCCTGGCATTACCCACCTTGGAGGCTGAAGGACACTAGGATATGAGAAACACATGCTGTAGACAATGATGGTTCATTTCTCGAGTGGGGCTGGTAATGTTGGTCCCATTGTGCTATCAGGTAAATGTGGATCTCCACCTGCAGTTGTTGGGGAGAGGCCTACCTGCCAACCCAAATGAATAGAAGAGTGAAAGTTGAGCTTGGCTAGTGCTAGGCATGCTTCATGGCTCTATAATGAGCCACAAACATGTGGAGTGAGCAATAGACAATGAGGGTTCTGTAAATACGAGGTTTAAAGGGCATCATGTGGGAAAAGGATTTTCTTGGATTTTTAAAACAAGCACATACTCCAAGGAGCTCCATGCACAATCCTGACACTGTTTCCTCCATTCTCAAGACTCTTCTGTGAAGTGCGCAAACCCCAATCAGGTCTTTTTGCTCTGACAGATGGTGGAAGGAGGCAGAGTGAGGGTGTCACCAGGCTATGAGCAAAGGAAACTAGTCTGGTCCATGATCTAACTGTCTTCTCTCTCTGCATGGCTCTCTCTTGGCTCTCCACAAGGTTCCACAGGGGTGGTTTTACCCAACATGGACCCAGGTATCCAGCAGTCATGTGAGAACCAGGCACAGCTACACCTGGCAGGAGCACAGCTAAGCATCTTGTGCACATAGAAGAAATGCAGCTGTTTATTGAGGGCCTATCATGTGGCAGGCTTGGTGCTAAGCAGCAGTTTATAGGCACACAGTGATTTAGTCCTTATGAAAACCCAGAAGATGGGGGAACTCTTATTATCCCAGTTTTACACATGAGGAAACTGCTACTCAGAGGGACTAAATGAATGCCAAGATCATGTGGCCAGTGAGTGGGGACTGGGATCCCTAAGCCAGGCCATGTGATCCCATTGTTCAGTCAGCTGGGAAGCCTCTGACCAGCCCTCAGTGAAAAGGCCAGAAAGCCACAGAAGGTGGCCCTGCAGCATGTGATGCACAGGTGAAAACCTCAAATGTTGACTCTTACAAGGGAGGGGTTAGAATGCTACAACACTTGACATAATACCTATCTATTATCATAGAAAAAAAAAAAGAGATTTTGTAAGAATTGCATGTGATTTTGAGTCAATCAATTGGGGAAGAATTCACATAGAATGTGCTTTTACATTTCCAAACATATTCAGCCACTGGCTATTAAATATATCATTATTATACAGACTGGTATTTCTCCTGAGGATGAGACTGACAATTGTGTTTGTGATGAAATACATTTATGACTAAGTTCAGTAATACTTAAGAACCACTGGTTAACTGGCTGAATTGCATGTCTTAGGCCAGATAGTAACTTATACATAACATTACTTTTTAATTTACCAGTGTCCACAAGAAAGGGTGGAATGATACATTCCATACGAAAAATAATCCTGGCTAATAATTCTTATCTCAAATCCATTTGTGGAATGAGGCAAGATATAAATAAATAATAAATGACATCAACATGACTGTAATTCCTTTTTGGTATATTTTTCCATTTCCCAAATCACTCCCAACCTTCATGTAAAAGTCCCATTAAGTTCATGCCAACTGCTGTGCTACTCTCTCCACTCCACCCCCGTTGCCATCACTTTCTGTCCATTAAACATTCCCTGTCATGAATAATGCCATCCACAGCTCAGCCACTGGTCTTCAGCTCCACTCCAACTCCTACCATCATTCTGGGGACTTCATCATAACAAAGAAGCCCCCAGCCAACATCCTGGCCTCACTTGTCCTCAGAGACAAGGAGGAAGTCTCCTCTACCCTTTCCCTGCCTCAGCCCACCTGGGGCCACTTCCCACACTGTCACCCATTAGAAAATGCCCCTCTCTGAAATCACTGATTCAAAGAGCCCACACTGACCACCTTCTTCTATCAATGGGGTATCTCACCTTGGATGGTGCATAGACACTTCCAACTCAAAATGACAGAAAATGAGAGGAGTGAGAAGTTCATGGATGTAAATCTTTGGTAGCATTTGCTGATGGTAGCCACATGAGACACCTTCAGCTGTGAGTGGTTTTGGTGACAGATGAACTCTGAGGACTCCCACCCAGCTCTGGGTTGCAGATACCACCAGTTCTTCCTGGATGGGATTCCTCATGAATCTATGAGATGATCACATATACAATAGGTGACTGAGCTGCAGGTTGCTGTCCACCGCCCTCTCCATGTGTCCTGGGGTATAGCCAGTAGTTGATGTGGGCCTTGTCACCTGCCCGCCAACTCAAGGATGTTGGCCATCAGGTGCTCAAGCATAACAATTAGGAAAACCCATGTGGATGAGCTCAGCTGCTGGGCATAGTGGCTCTACTACAGCAGCCATTCCATGCGGCTCATGAGGAGCTGCAACATGACTTTCACGGAGAAGCAGAGAGATGCCTTCTTCTCCCAGATATCATGTTTGCTGGATTTGGTTCTGATCAGCCTAGCTCGATTGTCCCACTGACCTGGGCCTACCAAGACACCAGTACTTATCCTTGCCTACAGTATCTCTGTGTCCCAGGCCCTCACTGGCCAGAGATCTACCTTGGTAGGAGTCAGATCACCTTAATAACTGGTCCTTCTTTTTGAGGGAACTCTAGCTTTCTACTTGACTTTATCATTGTAGAAAAAATTGTGGGTTTCAATAGAAACTTTACCTTTTCTAGAGGATACCATATTTTGATTCTAGCTCTGCACTGTCTGTGAGTTCTTTTACATCTTTTAAAGTTGCAGGTCACTGATAAACACCATGTCTTGTCCATAGAGGTTCAATAGTCTCCTTACTTATGCTATAATAAAACCAGTTTTGTTTCCAGTTATTTTTACTTCAATATCCTTGATCATTATGCTTCTGTCTATCCTTTGGATTCATTGAAACCAGTTATAACATCTGCAAATTTCCTCATGAGTTCAATAGATTCTCTTAACACATATTAATTCATTTCATATCTGTATAAGCACCATGCTTTTACTGTTTAAAAAATATCTTCAACACCAAGATGCCCATTTATACCGGGGTTATTCCCTATCAGAACAATGGTTGGGAATTTGGTTTAGGTCTGATCATTTGGAGGTCTTTCTGTTTTTGAGCTGCAATAAATTATGAATTTCATGTGCTCTGGAAGAATAACTATTTTGTATGTGAGCTGGAGAGTTTCTCTTTTTCTGTGTTTACTCTTTATTCATGGCTTTTAGGAGCGAAGTGATATGCTCTATTTCTCTGTGTCCACAAGTCTATGTAATTCAGAAAAGCCTTTACCTCTGATTATGTGAGTTTTCCTACCTCCAGATGGTATTACTATAATAGCATATAATGTCTTAAATTAAATGAGCTCTGTTTTGATTGGTATACCAAACAATTGCTTATAAAAATGAAATATTCCAAAAACATTCTAAAAATAAGGGACTTGAACTACTTTTAAATATGCAGAATATAAACAATATATATTTTTCCAGAACCAACTCAGAAGCATATTAAGAATTCAAGTGCACATTATATATGCAAATATTTGGAAAATGAGACTAGTTAAATATTTTTTGGTTTAATGAAGTTTATGTATTCTCTAAGAGTCAAATTGTAGGACAAATTGTTAATACTCCTGACTAGAAAAGGGAATACTGCCTGGTTTAAAATCAGAAATGATGTGCACCAGAGCTGTGTCCTTTCACTCTACTTATTCCATCTGTAAGCAGAGAAAATAATCCAAGAAGGTGGTCTATCTGAAGAACATGGCGTCAGGATTGGAGGAAGACTCAGTAACATTCTGCAATATGCAGATGACACAACCTTGCTTGCCAAGAGTGAGGAGGACATGAAGAACTTACTGATGAAGATCAGAGACTTCAGTATGGATTATACCTCAACATAAAGAAAATGAAAATCCTCACAACTGGACCAATAAGCAACATCATGATAAACAGAGAACATACTGAAGTTGTCAAGAATTTCATTTTACTTGGATCCACAATCAACACCCATTGAAGCAGCAGTCAAAAACTCAAATAAAGTGTTGCCTTGGGTAAATTTTCTGCAGAAGACCCATTTAAAGTGTGTAAGAGCAAAGATGTCACTTTAAAGACTAAGGTGTACCTGATCCAAGCCACAGTATTTTAAATAGCTTCATATACATGTGAGAGCTGGACAACGAGTCAGGAAGACTGAAGAAGAACCGATGCCTTGTGTTGGCAACGCATGCTGAATATCCACCATGGAGTGCCAGAAGAACATATAAATCTGTCTTGGAAGAAATACAGGCAGAATACTCCTTCAAAGTGAGGCTGGCATGACTTTGTCTCAAGTACTTTGAACATGCTATCAGCAGGGACCAGTCCCTAGAGAAGGACATCATGCTTAGCAAACTAGAGGGTCGGAGAAAAAGAGAAAAACTCTCAATGAAGTAGACTGACGCAGTGACGGCAACAATGGGCTCAAACATGGCAAAGACTGTGAGGGTGATGCAGGACTGGGCAGTGTTTCGTTCTGCTGTGCACTGGGTCTCCATGAATCAGAACTGGTTTGATGGCACCTAATGATAGCAATAACAAAAAGAAAAGCCCACACTTAATGAGAATTTATGCAGCATGTTTATATTTAACCATAATGTGATAAACACATTGCAGAAGTAATCTCTTGGGTTTAAAAATAGCTTTATTTAGCATACCAAAAACACAGAAACGTAAGAAAAATCTTATCTATTATAAACTTAAAAATAGTTAAATACCATAATTTAATGTAAACCAAGTGTTTAAAAATGTGAAATATTATAATAAAATACATGCTATTTACACAGGACCAAGGTAAAGCTATCTCCACATTATCAGACCATCAAACTTGAAGTCATTATTAAAATGAAACAAATGCAGCACCTCTATGTTCACTACTCAAGAGCCAACAAAAGAGAGAGAGAGAGAGAGAGAGAGAGAGAAATCGTATTTACTTTAAACATGTACAACTTATTGTGACATTCAGAGCTGGAGGACAGAAAGTGCCCATTCTAGAATTCCAGGCACAACCTTTGCATGTGGAGGCCTGTAACCCATTCAGCTGGAAAACCATAGAGTCTATTCTTTCATTCAAACACAAACCAGTTGAGTCTATTTAGTTACCACTTAAGAAAGGTACTAAATATATTCTGCAAAAATAAGCCTTTATTAAAAATGATCAAAGGTGAGTGTAATATCAATTAGGTAAGAAAGACAAAAGCATACAAAATATATATTGTTCCAGACAACCCCCTTAATTATAACAAATGTTAAGAGACTGCATTTATAAAACCAGGTGTGGTAGTTAAAGGTTTTTTTTTTTAAAAAAATTCAATTTAAAAGCAAAATCCAACAAAATGAACCTGAACAAATGTTTCCTGAAGTAATATTTTGTTTAGCCTGTCACTATCACAAGCAAGCCACCATGGGATCTGTGGCCAATGTTAGTTACCATTATGGGTTAGAGTGTTTTCTTTGATGAACTGTCAAAAAAGCTGCAGTTGATCAATTTAAGGATTTGGCATTTGTTTCCAAGATCAACATTCACTCTTGTACTGCAATTAAGATATCTCTAAGAGACAAGGATAAATCCAAGATTAGGAACTTAAAATGTAAAAGTTGCAAGAATAGCTATTTAGTAATAGAATATCCTGCTCCTTTGTCTAATCCTGTGGTTCTCAAACTTTTTGGTCTCCTGACCCCTTTATCTTCTTAAAATTTATTGGGAATCCAGACCCCAAAGAGCTTTTGTTTATGTGGATTAATAGCTATTAATAGTTACGATATTAGAAAATAAAACTGAGAAATTAAAAAAAAATTCAAATTCATTTAAAAATAATAAATGTATTATGTGCTAATATAAATAACATTGTCATGAAAAATAGCTATATTTTCTAAAGAAAAAAGATTTGTGGAAAGAGTGGCAGAGAGGCATTGTTTTATATATTTTTTATAGCTGTATTTCCTTTGGGAGAATATTAGAGAAAAAGGCAAATGTCCTCATATTGTTATGAAAATATTTTCCATGGGCCACACTTTGAAAACTGCTGGTCTAATCTAAGGCCTGACTTTAATAGTAACAATAAGAGTTCATACAAAAGGAGTCTAAATTTTCATTTAAAAATAAACCCAAAATCCACATATACACATTAAAATCACTGGATTAAAAGTCCCACATTCAGTTTTAACTAACAAGCCAAAGATTTCCTTGTACTCACGGCCAACTTCAAAACAATATTGTCATCTCTGCTAAGATCAGAGTTCATATATACTCATTTGTAGACCATAAAAGCTTCAAAACCCATTAGTTTCCCACATGTAACTTAGTGTCCTTTCCAACATTTTCTTAATCCTGTTTGGTGTGAGCTGGCTGTCTTCTTTAGGTTGGCACAGCATTGGTAGAGACTAGAGAAGGGCAGGGGTTCAAAAAGCTCACACATTCATATCAGGAACATATTAGCCATTTATGGAGCTTTATTTCTGACTACATAGAAGATTTCATAAATTTTAGGGAAAAATTCTCCTCAAAGCACTCTATCACCTTACACGCAGATAGACTTCACATTTTACCAAGTATACTCATACACACCATCTCACTTGACCCTTTTAAGTGCCTGGGGAAGGGGAGGAGAGATGATATCATCCTCATTTCAGAGGTGAGGAATATGAGGCTCAGAGATATGGGTATTTCCCAAGGTAACACGGCAAGTATAGCAAAGCCAAATTAGAATTTAGGTCATCTGACTCCAAGTTCAGGATTCCCTCCAACATTTTTCTTTTTTCCTTTGGTTTCAGAGAGCAGTGGAGGTGGGGTGCTGAAGGTGGAGGCAGCAGAGAATAGAACCACCAAAACTGGTATTCTTATTTTGCCTCATCAATCCTTTACTACAAAACTAGGAAGGCTTGGGATTGGCACAGACATTTCCCTGAAAGGATCGAATGCATTTTCCATCAATGCATACATATTTCAACCTCATATGAAACAACTACCTTAATTTTTCCTTTCTGAGCCAATTTATATAGGCAGTTCAGTCACAACCTGTTCTCTCCATTCTGAGAAGAGTAACAATCTGCCAATTAAAAAAAGAAGGAACAACTAATGAAAATTAAGAAGGAAATAGACACAATCATGAGATCTAGTTGAGGCTATAATTAGATAGAGCACACACCTGGCACAACACAGAGGGTAAAATAAAAAAATCATAGTTCTTAATTTAATGAACAATTGCCTCCTAATAATCTTGAGGCAAAGACTTCAGCTAGACAGAGTGTCAATAAAATAATCTCAAATACCTCATTCTATACTCTTAGGTGGTTAGAGAATCTATGGTGGTTAAAAAAGAGAATAGACAGTAGAGTAAAAAGACAATGAAACAGGGATAAGAAAATAATTATTGCCATGTGTGAGTAAAGGAGTAATCAGTATGTAGTCCCTGTCTCATATATATTTGTTGTAATTAGTGCTGGCAAATCAATTTTCAATTCATAGAAACCCCATGTGACAGAGTAGAACTGCCCCATATGGTTTCGTAAGCTTCAGTCTATACAGAAGCAAATTGCCATGCCTTTCTTCTATGGAGCTGCTGGTGGGTGTGAACTGCAAAACTTTCATGTAGCAGCTCAGTGTTTAACCACTGTGCCACCAGGGCTTATTTTATAAATCATTTCCTTGTCAAGGAATCCTCTCCACCAAGATGTTAATGAAAATGGCATGAGACAATAAGAGATGCTAATCAAACACTGTTGAATTTTGGGGGGAAGGGTTAATTGCAAAACTTGCCAAATGCTACAAATGACCACTACTTTTTTTGCTA
>NW_006922425.1:361852-362361 GCF_000298275.1 Orycteropus afer afer
TGAGCACAGATAATGACTTTATAATAGGAAACAAAATTAAAGAAAATCAAATCAGAAAGTGTGAAATGGTATGCTGTAGGAGTCCAATAAAATAAGTCAATGCAAATTTATGTAGTGGTAAAGTGCTAGAAAGTTCTTTAATTAGTATTTAAAAAATGGTTAGAGTAAAAAGAAGTTTGTTGCTTCATTTGATGGTGGTGACCACAGGCACCATTGCAATGGCACTGGCTGAGTTGGAGTTGACGATGTCCTCGTACTCTGGGGGTGGGTCTAAATGAGGTTCTGTTTCACTCCTGCGAAGGGTCACCTGGCCAGTGGCCTCTTCATAGGTCGGTGGAGGGTCACAGTTGGACAGGCGTGTGGACACAGAATCTGAGCGACCAACTACATATTCCAGAAAGCCTGGAGACAGCCCGCTGCTGTCATACATTTCATCTGGTTGGGAAGGAGGAGTGATGATATTAAGGTGCTGAGGAAAAGGAATGTGACCCTCAGTCACTGTCTGTCTA
>NW_006922425.1:363106-367043 GCF_000298275.1 Orycteropus afer afer
CAAGGTACTCATCATCATTAAAAGTATGTGCTAATTTAGGATCTTGAGTCCCAGGTAGTGTAAATGGTTAACCAAAAAGTCGGTGGTTCGAGTTAACCCATTTGCTCCTCAGAAGAAAGGCCTTGAGATCTACTTCCAAAAAACCAACCATTGAAAACTCTTTGGAGCACAGTTCTGCTCCAACACACATGAGTCTGAATTGATAGTAACTGGTTTTAGGCTTTTGGTACTCAAACACTTGACAAATGAACACCTTGTTTTCTAATTGTTCTGTTGGAGTCCCAGACTTCCGTGACCAAGGTTTAGTAAACATATTTGGACTAAATGTTGCAATTACATACTGTTGACCACAAACAATGTAACAAAACAAAATGTGTATTAAAAAAGAAGGAAAAGAAGAAGAAATTACATACAGCTTCTAGTTGAGGCATGCAGCTAGCGAAAAAACTGTCTTAGGTTGTTTCTAAACCTAGGCCTTAATCCTAAATGAAATGTGGTCTAGTAGTTCAAGTCTTTAATGTTTGTGGGTGGAAATATTTAAAAAACAAAACAAAAATCAAACCCTGACCTGGGTAACTTATTCTCTAAGTCTTGGTTTCCTTACCTGTGAAATGGGATAATACTCATCACCTTATAGGTTGTCTAAGTATTAAATGAGATGATATATATAACACATTTAGTCAACTGTCTGATATATAAACATTTAATAAATAATGTAATTATAATTAAAATTTTCACATATCCTAATAAACTCTGCTTCAAAATAACTGTTTAATCTAGCTCATATCATGGTATAGACTAGACCTTTTTTTTTTAATTGTGCTTTGGGTGCAAATTTACAGAGCAGAATTTGTTTTACATTCAATAGTTTGTGTACATTTGGTTTCACTCCTCGATTACCATCCCTAACCCTAACGCACTCCCCTCCCCTACCTTCCCTGTAATCCTCATTTCCTGTGCCCTTCTTAACTATGTACTCTATGTGAATGTTGCAGGTTTTTATTTTCTTTTTTTCCAATGGTTACTCTCAGTCAGTAAGTACTTCCTAAAAATCATATTTATTTGTCAGCACTGCACATCACTGATGATTTCAGATATCTGTTATCAAAGGAAAGAGCCTTTGGAAGTCAAATAGGAAAAAATGGTGAGGAAGGGAGTTAGATCATTACAAAAAATTGGGAGGGGGAAGATGGCAGAATAGGCAGAGAAGCTACACAGACCATCTTCAACAAAGAAAAAAGAAACCAATTGACAAAGACACAGAAGATAATACTGGAGCCCTGAGCTTTGAAAGGAAGTATACAGAAGAGGAATAGGCACCAACTAGGGGAAAAAACCTAAATGAAAACTGAGTATGAAGATGGATGGAGCTACAGACCGTCAGGTACTCTAACGGGACTAACAGCCTGAATATTTCCAAGTGGGGGTGGAAACTGAGAATTGACCTAAAGATCAGCCCTCGTCACCAAGGGCTGCAGGGACAACTGCGCTGGTGGCCTATGACTAGGAAGGGATATAGCAAGGAGGGAGGCAATCTAAGCTGTGGACTTTCAGCTGTCCAGAGGCCACAGCCATTCTGATTGTACATAAGCGGTGGGCATTTTGGATATTTAAAGTGACCAAGGGTGCAACCATTTTGAATGTTCACCAGTGGTGGGCATTTTGGATATTTAAAATGACAGCACTCTCATTCAGATTCCAAGGAACTAAGAAGGCTTCATTTTTCAAGGATGGCAGGGACATATGGGAGGCTGACAACAGGAATGGAGACAGCTGGTGAGTGTATAAGTGCTGCCAACTAGCTAATAGAAGAACACAGTACCCTGCTTACATAGATGATATCCAATCAAAACAAAGAAAAAGAAAATTGTGGGCAAGTCACTCCAACATAAAATCACCAATTAAATATAAACACATAAATGCCACAATGTCTCAGAGAACAACAGGACATCACAGTCCACACAAAGAAGCAAGATAAAGCAGAAAAAACAAGGGACCAGGATACAGACCTATGGTAGTTCAGTTTGTATGTCAACTTGGCTGGGCCTCATTGAGTGGCTGGGCAGCTGGTGGTAGTTATTCCCCATGATGAGACTGGCAATCAACTCCATGGTGGGATCTGCCTTGGGGATATGGTCTGCTTCCTGTATATAAGGAGAAACCTTGGGGATTGTCTGTAGCTTACGGCACGCTTGAACCCTGCATGTAGCCATGTCATTGCTCAGCAGTCTGCCATGCTCTGCCGACACTTGGACTTACAATGGACTTGAAGTAACGGCCTGCCATGTGATTTGGTAATATTGGGATTTTTTATTTGTCAACCTTGAGCTTGGCAGCCTCAGCAGCCAGCAGCTGTCTGAGTGAAGAAAAGCCTCTAGCTTCAGTGGGTTGGGAGCTAGAGGAAGAGCTGAAGCCCAAGATCGTGGGGCTTTCACCCAGCCCCAAGAGTCTGGCATTATGAACTTGGACTTAAGAGCCTCCAAACTGTAAGAGAATAAACTCCTGTTTGTTCAAGCATCACATTTGTGTTATATTCTTGTCGGAGCAGTACTAGGTAACCAGAACAAGATGCAAAACACATCCTTGAGGAAGAAGCAGAATTGGAACTCCCTGATAAGGAATTCAAAAGAATTATATTTAGGTACCTTCAACAGATTAAGAGACAGATCAAGGAGAACACTGGCAAAATTGAGGAAAACACAGAGAAAAACCTGGAACAATTTCAAAAGACAATACAATAAAAAAATGACAAAATAAATGAAAACTGAGAAATGATACAAAACCTACAGAGAGAAGTCCAGAAGATTAATACTAAATTTACAGAAATAGATAATGCATTGAATGGGCAAAGGAGTAGAATTAAATCAATGGAAGACAGAATTAGTGAGACTGAAGACAAATACCTCAATACTTCCTTGGAAAGTGATCAATCAGAAAAAAAGATCAAAACAAAATGAATAAAGCCTAAAATTCATGTAGGATACCATCAAAAGCAATCATCTACATGTAATTGGAATTCCAGAATACAAAGAGACAAAGACAACCACTAAGAAAATTGTCTGTTTGTTGGAAGAGAATTTCCCTAGTACGACGAAAGATGAGAATATATCAATTCAAGAAGTCCAACAAACCAAAAACAGAATAGACCCCAAAAGAAAATCACCAAGACATATCATCATCAAACTCACAAAAACTGAAGACAAAGACAGAATCCTGAAAGCAGCACAGGAAAAATGAAGATTTACCTGCAAAGGGCAACCAATAAGATTAAGCTCGGATTTCTCAGCAGAAACCCTGCAGGCGAGAAGGTACTGGGATGGTAATATAAAACCCTGAAAGAAAAAAATTCCAACCAAGATTTATACACCCAGCAAAATTTTCCCTCAAATATGATGGTGAAATTAGGACTTCCCAGATCATCAGAAATTAAGAGAATTTGTTAAAACCAGACCAAACTTAGAAGAGATGTCAAAGGGAGTCCTTTGGACAGAGAACCAACAATAGCAAACAACAGCTGACCATTAACACACATGATGACATAACCCAGAAATCAATCCAGTTATGGAAGTATCCAAAGTAAATAAGCCTACAAGACTGTAAACAGGGAACCAAGACATCAATTGACAAATGAGGACAACCACAAAACAAAAAGAGGGAAAAAATTGTATAGTTACAGAACTTCTAATGGTAGGTAAGTCAAGACAATGGCAAGATAGAATGGACTGTTCTAAACTTGGGAAGAAAATTTATAAATCACAGGGTAACCTCAAAGAAAAATGATAAATCTTCACATCAAAATAAAAAAGAGGACCAGCACAAGTATTTAGCAAATACTAAAACAACAGCTCTGGTAGCATAGTGGCTAAGACACTTGCCTGCTAACCAGACGGCTGGCGGTTCAAACCCACCAGCCACTCCTCGGAAGGAAGATGGGGCA
>NW_006922425.1:368288-370992 GCF_000298275.1 Orycteropus afer afer
ATCATTTTTTATTATTATTAAAAGGTCATTGTTGTAAAAATACAGAGTAAAGTAATTGCCAATTCAACGTTTTCTATGTACAATTCAATAAAACCAATTACATCAATCATATTGTGCTACCATATCCAATATCCACTGCCAAATTTTCCATTTCCATAACGAAAATTCACCACTACCTGAACAGTGATTCCCTGCTTTGCCTGTCCCTTCTGCCTCTAATAACCACTATTAAACTCTAATCTCTATTCTTTTGCCTTTACTGGGTATTTCATATTAGTGAATTCTTTCAATATTTGTCTTTTCTTACTGACTAATTTCACTCAGCATAATGTTTTCAAAGGAGCTCTGGTAGCATAGTGCTTAAAGCACTTGACTGCTAACCACTTCCGTAGTGATACTGCCTCGGAAACCCAAGGAGGGGTCGCTATGAGTCGGATCCAACTCGATGGCACATAACAACAACAACGTTTTCAATGTTCATCCCTGTTATGATGTATATCAGGACTTCATTTCTCTTTATGGCTGAGTAATATTCCATTGTATGCAATTACCACATTTTGTATATCCATTCATCTGTCAATGGATATTTGAATTTCTACCTTTTGGGTATTGTGAATAGTGTTAAAATGAATATATATGTACATGTATCTGTTCTTGTTGCTGCTTTCAAGTCTCTTGGGTATATACATAAGAGTGGAATTGCTGATTCATATGTAGCATTATATTTAATTTTCTGAGGAACGGCCATATCATTTTGCAGATCTCTACTATTATGCGTTTTCACCAGCAATGAGGGAGGGTTTTAATTTCTCCACACCCTCACTAATATTTGATAGTTTCCATTTTTTAAACCTTAGCCATCCTGTAGAGAATGAAGTGATATGTCACTGTGATTTCGTCCTATACAGGAGCCATGAGTCAGAACTGACTTGATGGCAAAGGGTTTTTTGTTTATTTGTTAATGAGTAATGTCTGAGCATCTTTGCCTGTGTTGCTGACACTGGGATATTCTGTTTGGTGAAATATCTGTTTAGGTCTTTGCCAATTTTTTGATTTTGTCTTTCTTGTTTTGTTGCTAAATTGTAGTTCTTTGTGTATTCTGTATATTAAACCTTTATCTGACATTTGGTTCCTAAAAGTTTCTCATTCTATAGGTTTTCTCTTCACTTTGTTGAAAAAATAATAGGTGAAAATTCATGATATACAGATGTATGAAGATTTCTTAAAAAATCATAAAATGTGCTTCTAAAATTCTATACTTTTTCTATAATTGTAATTTTTAGGATTGTCAATTCTAGTTTTTTATAACTATAAAGTAATATACATTGATCACATAAAATTTTACTAATGCAGAAACATAAATAAGAAAACTAATGACTTTCAGTGTATCACAAACACGTAACCACTGTATTCATTTTGCTTTATCTCATTATTTTTTTTATATTTACCTTTCTTACATGCTTTTACCATCTCAGACTCTCACCTCTACATAAAACTATGCTCTTTATAAGTTTCTAATCAAACTGAGCAAAGGAAGAACCACATTCAGAATCATGTATTATGAATGATCTACCCAGTATCTGATCAATGGACAATTATTTTATCTGCAGATAACATTTCTCCCTTTCTCTTCCCACTCTTCCAGATCACCACTTCCTTCAACTTATCCAAGAATGCCAATAAATAGAAATGGCTTCCAAATAATATACAATCCTAACTACAGGTAAGGTCAATAATGAAATCTCTTTTATATTATTCTCATCATCTGTGATAATCCCCCATCAATAATAGAAATGAAAATGATTATTTTCTCCATGTGTGGCTTATATTAACCAATTTCTTTGCTTTCTTCCTTTCTTTAAAATTTTATTGTGCTTTGGTTGCAAATTGACAAAACAAATTTGTTTTACATTCCACAGTTCATGCACACATGATTTCACATCCAGTTTACCATCTCTGACCATAACAAACTCCCTCCTGACCTTGTGACTACTCCCTCCCTGTGCCCTTCTTATCTGTGCATTCCTGTCCTTCCAGCTTTCCCTCTATGTGAATGCTTTCCCTCTGGTGTTTCATGGCTGCTTGCTCTAAGGGGTCCATCTCCAGTGAGCTTCTATTGCTGCATAGCCCTGGGGTAGGTGTTCTACATGTAGGTCTTTCTACTTTGGGCTGAGAGCCAATCCCTGGGAGTGAGTCCATTTCTAGGCATGAAAGATAACCCTGGGCCATAGTTTTGGGGTTCTACCAGACTCTATCCAACTAGTAATTCTGGTCATTTTTGTGTTTTTGAATTTTGTTCCATGTTTTCCTCCCACTCTATCCACGATCTCCAGTTTTGATCCAGTTTCGAGTGGCTGGCATTGGTAGCTGGCCACCATCTATTTCTTCTGGTTTGGGGGTCATGAAGGCTGAGGTCCTCGAGGTCCATCTTATCCTTGGACTAATTGTTTCCAGATGCCTTTGATTTTCTTCAGTCTTCATTGATTCAGACAAGAAGAGACCAATAGTTGCGTCTTAGATGGCCCCTTTTAAGACCCTAGTCACTACTCATCAAATTAGGTTTCAGAACAAGATTTTTATGTACTATGTTGTGCCAATTGAGCATAATGTCCCCTCAGACTATGGTCCCAAGTAGGCAGGTCCCATGATTCTATTAAGGTGTTTGGTTGTCTCTGAGAAGATACTCCAACTCTGCCTTCTGTTG
>NW_006922425.1:371131-373462 GCF_000298275.1 Orycteropus afer afer
ATTTTGAAATTTTGAAAACAAAACTTAAGCAAAAAATGATTTATAAAACTAAATTTTTCTTTACGGGTGTAACTCAATTCATCCTCACCACACCCAGTACTGTAGGGACTATTATGCTCACTTCCCAAATAAGGAAATGGAGCCTAGAGTGGTTAAGTAATAGTAAACTCAATGTCATTTAATATGAAAATGGTGGAGTTTAGCTTTGAACCCAAGAGGCATGGCATCAGAGCAAGCCCAAAAGCAATGTGTCTTGATATATATGATTATCGTGAACTGATTTGGCCACTTCCCTACGACAATCAATCATTTTTTAATGTGCAGTCAAAAGCAAGCTACTCCCTTTACATATTAAATATTTTCCAATGATGGAACAATGATAATTTTGTTAAATAGACTTATTTTTTTTCTCAGTTCCACAGATCAGTTGAAAAATTCACTTGAAATCCAGACTGATAACACTATTTTTTATTAAAACAAATAAATCATGTTTGTCTCAGTAAGCTATTTAATTAGTTTATCTTACTGGAAGAATCCAAGAGATACTTCAAAAGAGCAAATTGCTTTAAACTTTGCTTCATGAGAGAATGACAATTAGTACTTGACAATTATGCAGATATCTAGTGGCACAAAATTCTATAACAACTAAGTCACATTTTTACATCAATCTTAAGCAGATTGTAAAAAAAAATATTTAATTGAGAAAGGAGTCATTAAAGTCTCTCAGTAGTTCTAGATCAGGCTAAAATCATACAAATGATAAACTCAATCTTCAGCTCCCAGACAGGTCTGACAAACATTTCAGGGACAGGAGATTGGAGTGGACTGTTTCATCATCACGGTAGGTGGGTTTTAAAGCAAAATTCAGTACATAGAAGATTCCATCAATGCATATATGTTGCTCTATTATAGATTGTACCATTCCTGTTTGGAATTTTCTCACTAGCACTGAAGGACTCTTCACAGTTGGGCGGAGCAGAGCTGAGCACGTTTTACAATCTTTCATGAATCAGCTCCGACCCTATGTAGTGAAGCTTGGAAGTGAGCGATTGTCCCAGTGAGCTTCTATTGCCCAGGAGGGCCCAGCAGAATCTGTGTATTTGTGTAGCTTTTGCCTTTCCTGGAACAACTACAACAGGAAAGAGAAGGAACGACTGTAGAAGACCAGAGACTAAACCGCAATTCTAACTCCACAATCTGCCTTGGTGGTGGTGCAGCTTATAAATGCAGCACCTGCAAGTAAGGATATCCAGCCAAAGATGTTGTACAATCAGTGGTTGCACAAAATGTTTATGATTCCTTCCCACCGAGGGAGATATTCTAAGGAAAAGGAATGGACTTACACAAGTCATTTAACAATTTTGTGTTAGATAATTATATAAAATAGGAATAAGAATCTAACTTCTGGAGTGAATAGAAAGAAAGAAAACTTTCTTTCTAAGTGGAAAGCACTACACAAACATAGGTATTAGCCACTAGTGGGTGCACATGTTATTGGAAAGCAATATTTATCCTGGGCATACTGAGTTCCAATTGGATAAATTTTACTACCTGTTAAAGATGACCTATTGGAGAAGAGAAGAGCAGAGCAAAGGGTGATGGTGACTTGTTTACATTAATCACAGGGGCTATTTTTTTTTTTTTGCAAGTTGACACATGACTCACCTACAGTAACAGTTCTTTAATTTGGATATAATTATTGGAAATATTTTAATGCTTGAATTTAAACCCCTCCCTTAGCCCAAATTAATTTTCTGCTACCCGCAGGACATCACACTTGATGCCTAGTAGGCATCTCAGATATTATAGGACAAGCCTTGCCACTCCTGCACCCCAGGAGCTCCTGCGAATGTCTCTGGATTAATAAATAGCACCACCATTAACCTAGTACTCAAGTCCAAACCACAGAAGCTAGATTATTGTCCGCATGCCCCACTTGTGACATCCAATTCATGAGCACATTGTGCCAATGCATCCAAAACCTATGAATTTCTCTGTCTCTTCATTTCCTCAGACACCACTGTAATTCATGCCACTATCATCTCTCACTGAATCTGTGCAATGCCTCCTGCTACCCCTTCCCCAGCTGTACATTCTTCAAAGCATCTAGAGATATTGACTAAATTCAGGGAGACTTCTTCTACTTTATATTCAAACAACAAATCTGACTTTTAGTCACAATTTTATATTTTCAGCCATTTTATCCAGCCCCCTCCCATTTGTAGTGCGGTGTCAGAACTCACCCAAATTCCTGAGGCAGAAGTTGCTTTCTATGAAGTGGAAGTGAGATATATACACCTTCACTCTCCAACTTCTTCACTTTCTGACACC
>NW_006922425.1:374577-375134 GCF_000298275.1 Orycteropus afer afer
CAGCTGAGGACCGAGACCGAGGGCGTCTCTCAGGAGGCAGGCTGCCACGAAGAGTGTGGTCTGGACCCAGAGCACAGCCCTCAGACTATGCGGCTCAGACGGTTGGTGTCAGACCAGAATGAGCAGTTGGGACCCGAATGAGGCGTAGGGGGAGGCGGGTACAGAACTCTGCCTGGAACGCGAGAGCGGAAGCTGTCACCACGTGTCATAGAGGAGGAATGTGCATGACTGTGTTTTGCGGAAGTTGAATATCAGCCTCTAGTTTTAAATTCGGGCAATACTTCTACTTTCCAAGAACTTTCTCTCATCTTCTCATCGCTCCATTCTATAACAGCTTGCTCTTACTTTATAAACTCAATTTCTTATTAAAAGACTGAGAATTTGAAGTTTGGGGTAAAGTCTTCTATATGGTTGTCTCTGTAGGATTTGTTGAAGAGACTTAACTTTTCACCAATTAATAGTCTTTGTACACTTGTTGAAAATCAGTTGATTACAGATGTTCAGGTTTTTTCTGAACTTTCTATTCTGTTGATGTATATTTCTATTATTCTAATACA
>NW_006922425.1:384421-386465 GCF_000298275.1 Orycteropus afer afer
GTTATTCCCCATGATGAGACTGGCAATCAACTCCATGGTGGAATCTACCACAAGCAGCTGAGTAGCTGCTTTAGGGATGTGGTCTGCTTCCCATATATAAGAAGCAGGTTTGGGAATAATCTCTAGCTTATGACATGCTTGAACCCTGCATGTAGCCTTGTCGTTGTTCAGCAGCCTGCCACGCTCTGCTGGCCCTGGGACTTTCAATGAACTTGAATTAATGGCCTGCCATGTGATTTGGTAACATCGGGACTGTGCCTTTTTACTTGTCAACCTTGGGTTTGTCAGCCTCAGCAGCCAGCAGCTGAGTGAAGGAAAGCCTCCAGCTTCAGTGGGCCAGGAGCAGGAGGCAGAGCTGAAGCCAAGGTTTGAGGTCTTTTACCCAGCTCCTAGAGAGAGCCTGGCACTCTGAACTTGGACTAAAACTCTCCAAACTCTAAGAGAATAAACTCTTGTTTGTTCAGGCATCCCATTTTGTGGTATATTCCTGTCAGAGTGGCACTAGGTAACCAGAACAGATCGAAATGATAAAGATAGGAGGAAAAATCAGTGAAATGGGGGAAAAAAGAGAGGAAATCACTACAACCAAAAGTAGGTTCTTTGAAATTTAAAAAACAAAAAAAAAAGATAATTTTTTGTTTGGATAGACTTTTCTGGGGAAAATAAGAAGACACAAATTGTAAATATCAGAATGAGAAAAAAGATGTCATTACAGAACTTGAAAAGGAAATGGTATTGCCATGACTAACTTAGACTAAACATGATGCATCCCTAGCAACCGGGAATTTTATCACTCCCCCAATAGTTGGGTTCTTGATGCAAGGAAGAAGGTGAAATGGCTGTTGAAGTAGTAATCAACAGTGGTTGGCATACTTCTCCTTCATTAGCAACTTGCAATAGACTAATTCACATTTACTTTCTCTTCTGCCCATGGCTGTTAGTGGTCGGGACATCAATGATAAAACTGCAATGAGCAGAGAATCTTTAGGATAATGGAAGGGAGTATACAAGAAGTGGCAGTGTGTGGAAGGTAGACTGAGTGGTGTATACAAAAAAAGAAAATCTTTAGGATAAAAAAAAGATACACTAGAATCTCCAGTAGGTTATTATTTACCTGTTTTCTCTAGAGTTGTCACTTAATTTAAATATTTTAAAATAGAAAACAACAAAGTGGAATGGAATCATTTAATGAAAAACTAATATGAAATCTAAGTTTATGAGCAATTATAATTTTTATTAGTTTAACACATTTTACTTACTAGTATGTACCTGGATCTTTATACAGTAATCTGTCCTTAAAAGTGTCTTTAGTCTCCTCTGGGCTGTGACAGTTTTGAGGAGTAGTGGTCAAGTATTTTGTCTCCCAATTTGCATTTCATGGTAATTTTTTCATGATTCATCTGAAGTTATGTTGTTTCTAAATACCATTGAGGTGAACTGCCCTACTCATCACTTCATATGGATGATTTATCACTGATAATGCCCACCAGCATTACCTGGCCAACTTAGTATTTGCCACGTTTACCCTGTGTAAAATTACTTTTCCCCTCTTTCCATGTACTATTCTTTGGAAGTGAGTCACTAAGTCCAAGCTCTCCTCATGGGGGGAGCACGGTACAGAGGATTAAGCAGTGGTTAAGGATTTGACTGGTAACTGAAAGGTTGGTGGTTCAAGCTCACAGCCTGCTCCCTGGGAGAAAGATGTGGCAGTTTTCTTCCATAAAGATTTACAGCCTTGGAAATCCTGTAGGGCAGTTCCCCTAGAAACTGAGGCCTATAAACATGAAAGATTTTCACAAAGCAATACAGTTGATAGGTGGAAGAGCTGAGACAGAAAATCAGATCTATGGTGTGGAAGGTAATCTGCTTTATTCAAAGTCAACTGGTTTCGCCCTGGTATACTCATGGTGCTTATGTGAGTGTTCCTGAGTATGTCTGCTGTCACTACCAGAGTTCAAATGCCATGAGGGAAAGACTGCTTGTGAACTGTGTACATCCTGTGTCTGTTCAGAATGGGCACTCAGCAGACAACTTCTGAATAAAT
>NW_006922425.1:386940-388366 GCF_000298275.1 Orycteropus afer afer
GCCACCAGAGCTCCTTCTTAACTTTTAACAGAAATAACTTGCAAAGCAGATATCAAGGATGAGAACATCATTTTTATTTCACTTATTAGAAAAAAAGCCCTTGGGCATGCCTTATTGTAAATGTTATGTTTTTTAATGGCATAAGCAAACTTGGATGACAGGCTTTAAATTATAAAGAAGGGAACAGACACAAAACCAATGTAATAAAAAGCTTTTTAAAATGCACATCTATCAGCCAATATATGAACAAATTTTAAATTACTTCTTATACATTAAATGTACTTCCTAATATGCCAACCCGTTCATACATTCCATCATTCATTCATCAAATATCCATTTAGGCCCTGTTATGTGCCAGCACTGTTTCATATGCTAGAGATCATAGCTGTGAACATAACAAGAAATGCTGCTGCCAAAGAGCCAAAAGTCCTGGAGGGAGAGCAAACAATAAACCAATACAACAAATGGATGTCAGATGGTGACAGTGCAGGGAATAAGAATAATTTAGGGAAGGAACACGGGGTTAACATCCAGGATAGAGACAGAAATTTAAGGTCATTAGCATTCCATATTAGGATACTAGGAAATATCACCAGGGAAGTGAGAGTAGGTAGAGCAGAGAAGAATTCCAAGAAATGAGGTGGTTGCTGCAGGAGGATGTGGGGTTAAGAGAATTATGTATCTTATAAGATGTGTGTAGGCTAATGAGAGTGATTCTATATAGAGGGAAAGGTATTGCTCAGTCAATTGCTGAAGGAGGTTCTTCTGTCTGCTTCAAAGATTGCTGACATGCAGCATCCTGTCTCTGGAAGCAGGAAAGGATAGAAGCAATGGAACGCATAAGGGCTGGAGAAGTGAGCATTAACTGCATTGTTCACCTTGAGAGGCAATGATAAAAGTAATTCAAGCAATGAAAGGAGATACAAGTAACACATAACAATCATGTACAAACCACATATCTGACAATGTACTTGTACCTAGAATATATAAAGAAATTCAAAAATTCAACAGTAGAAGAAAACAATGCAATTAAAAAATAAGCAAAAGACATGAAGAGTCATTTTACTGAGGAGAATATATAGATTATAAATAAGTACATGAAAAAAAAAGGTTCAACCTAATTAGCCATCAGAGAAATGCAAATTTAAACTACAAGGGATACCACCTCGTACCTATTAGGATGACTATAATAAAACCTAGTGACAACACCAAATACTGGCAAGAATGCTGGTGGGAATGTGAAATGGTACAGCCACTCTGGAAATTAGTTTGCAATTGTCTTTTTAAAAACTACAGATATAAGTTAGGAATGATGGATAATTTCACTATCTTGCTTGTCATAAGGGTTTCACCTGTGTATACATATATTAAAGCTTACCAAATTTTACATTTTTTAAATTTATTTTAACAGTTTGTTTTATATTCC
>NW_006922425.1:388936-389655 GCF_000298275.1 Orycteropus afer afer
TTTTTCCTCCCACTCTATCCAGGATCTCCAGATTTGATCCTTTCCTGAGTGGTTGACATTGGTAGCTGGGCACCATCTAGTTCTTCTGGTCTTGAGGGCCATTGTGTCTTAGGGCACAAATTTGATTCCAAATTCCCTTGGGTTTTTGCACTCTTCTTCACTTCTGCTACTAGGAGACCATTAGGTAAATCTTAGATGGCTGCTTGAAAGCTTTGAAGACCCCAATCACTACTCACCAATGCAGGGTTTTATGTATTTTGTTTTGCCAATTGAGTCTGGTGTCCCCTAGTACTATGGTCCTGAGACAGTAGATCCATTGGAAGACATCACGGACAAGAAACCTTCATTTACAAGAGCAACAAAAGGAATAAATAAATACTTAGGAACTAACTTAAGAAATAAGCTGTGACACATATATGATGAAAACTATAAAACCAACCCAAACGAGACTCACTGCCATCAAGTCAATTCTGACTCAAAGTGACTCCCACTGGGCTTCCGAGACAGTAAATCTTTATGGAAGTAGATTGTCCAGTCTTCCTTCCATGGTGTGGTTCGTGGGTTTGAACAACCAACTGGTTATTTGACTGGTTAGCAGTCAAATGCCTTAGGCACTATGCCACTACAGCTCCTTGAAAACTATGTTTTTGTTGTTGTTATGTGCTGTCGAGTTGGACTCGACTCATAGCAACCCCTCTTTGGGTTTCTGAGATGGTATC
>NW_006922425.1:392035-392677 GCF_000298275.1 Orycteropus afer afer
CTACTCAGTCCCTCTGGGTAGCTGGCTGTGACCAAGCAGTGACCACAACCTTGCCCTTTGTCAACTCTACTATACACCTGGGAATTCTGATCATTCACATAAACTTAGAAGACCATTGTCTGCCAACCCTATATATGTTCTTAGATACACTCCCCATTTCATAGACATACCTAATCATTTAGCTTGTCCACCCATCTATCCATCCATATACCCATGATTGCCTTCACTGACAACGCAGTATTGTATGTGTAAAAGGGTTCATCTTTGTTGCCTGTACCTCCCATGTACCTCTCTATATCTTTCTCATCCTCAACGGTGCTATATTGGTCACTCACATTTGGTACATTGCCTTTCTCTTCACACAAATCAATACTTATCTCTATCTATCTAACAGCCGTCCCTCCCCTCCCCTCGCACCCTTGGTAACCAAAAAAGAAAATTTGCTTCTATAGATAAACTTTTCCTTAACTTTTACAATAATGGGCTAATACAATTATTTGTCCTTTTGTGATTGACTTATTTCACTCAGCATAATGCGGTGTTTTGCAGATTCTACATTATTCTTTAGCATTGCACAATATTCCATTGTGTGTATGTACCACAGTTTGGTTATCCATTCCTCAGTTGATGGACATCTAGGTT
>NW_006922425.1:395022-401222 GCF_000298275.1 Orycteropus afer afer
GATTGGGATTGCATTGAATGTATAGAGTGCTTTGGGTAGAACTGACATTTTCACAATGTTCAATCTTCCTATCCACGAGCATGGGATGTTCTTCCATTTATGTAGATCTCTTGTTTCTTGAAGTTGTACATACACTCTTTGATTACCTTTTCATATAATAACAATGTGATAATATTCTATTCTCTATGTCTCAGCCTTTGCTCTAGTATGGCTGGTTAACTTTTTTCTTTTATTATTGCAAGTTTAAAATATTTCTTTGAACTTTACAACTCATTGGTAATGTCAAAACTTCTAAAACACGTCTTTTATTTATTTATTGTATTTTGGGGAAAAGTTTACAGAGCACAGTAGCTTTCCATTCAACAGTTTCTCGACATTTTGTTTCATGGTATTGGTTACAATTCCCTCAATGTACCCTCACTGTTCCTCCCCTTCCCCCTTGGGTTCCCTGTTTCCTTTCCTTCTTCCTCCCTGCCCCTTTCTGACTCATGAGCTTCGTTTCTGGCAATGCTGCACTTTTGGTCTCTCACAGTGGACTGTATTGAGGAGTACATTCTTCCCTGGTGTCATTATTCACTTTAGAGGCCTATTATTTGGTTACAATTTGGTCTGTGTGTGTGTGGGGGGGGGGTTCAGTTCCAGGGCCGCAGTGTCAGGGGTTCTACTATTGTCTATCAGACCAGTATGTGTGGTCTTTGCGAAGCCCCACATGATTTGTAATTGCTGATTTTCTGGAAGTAGATCACCAGGTCTTTCTTTCAAGGCACCTCTGGGTAGACTTGAGCCTCCATCCTTTTGGCAAGGAGTCAAGTGTAGTAACTATTGACACCACCCAAAACCAAAACCAAATTCACTGCTGGCAAGTCAAATCCGACTCAGAGCGACCCCTCCTTGGGTTTCCGAGGCACTTCTCTATGGAAGTAAACTGCCTAGTCTTCTTTCTGAGGAGTGGCTGGTGGGTTAAAACCAACAGCCTTTTGGTTAGCAGTCAAATGCCTCAGGCACTATGCCACCAGAGCACCTTCCACACCACCCAGGGATTTCCAAACCAGTGAAGCTCATAGCTTATTGACTTATAAACTGATTTTGCTTTTGCTCTACACACTGGAATCTAGCAGTCATGCCTCTCTGATCAGCCTTCCTTGACCTCTTTCCTCTTACCTGGAATTCTTCTCCACCTGATAGATCAAAACCGCTCTTTCTTTAAAACTTTTCTGCATTTGCTGACCCTGAGATGTGTTTGCCACCCCTCAAGCACATCTGACATGACCTGTTTTGAATCTAGTGCTATTTTCATGGTCTGACACTCCTTTCTGATGTGCAAGTGTGGATCTTTACATTATGGTTACCTCTGGTGATGTAATTTCTGACTGCAGAGCAGGGCTGTGGAATTTACACCACTGCCTTGTACTTTCCTATCCCTAGTACCTTTGGATAGCATGCTTTCTACAGGAAAGAGAGGGGAACAGGAATATTCTCAGGGGAGTGGGAAGGAAGGCTGGATAGGTTTTTTCTTTCTTTGTTAAGAATGTTAAAATGGTTTGAAACAGTATCAGCATCCATTAGCTTCCTCCACACTTTATCTCTGATTAGACAGTGTAAGGTGATGATGTTTTCTATAATTTATCCAGAACAAAGCCTGGTGTGACATAAATGCTTCCTCCTCATGAAGATGCTGAGACTCAGCTCTGCAAAATTCTATGGCAATGAGGCTTTTGAAGACAGACCAACACACAGGGAAGTGAACCTAGCTCTCTTACCCAACACAGCATTAGTTAGATGCCACTTTCAGAGTTCTTCACAACAGTCATTTTTAATTGTTAGCAATGAACACATGTAGTGAATGCAGACTGCAAGTATGCATAGAAAAGTTAGACAAATGTATAAGAATTTTGAATTTTTTCTACCAATATACTTACAGTGTTTTTCATTATTTTCAAAAGCTTCTCTTGCTTCTTCAAATGTGCAGATTTCTTCTTTGCATTCACGTTCGATGTTGCCTTGTCTTATTTCTTCAAGAAATCCATTAGCTCTTCGGTAGCGGTTTAATACTGAATTGCCTTTTTCTCCCGTAAGGAAAACGAAAAAGAGATATAAGAATATGCATTAAAATGTAATTTGACACACAAAAAAACATGTGGGAAGTGAATATTAAAGATGAAAATGACTAGATTCTCTTTAGAACAAACAACATCCTGAACCTCTTTACATAAGCCAGTGATGAAGTAACACTCAGCTCCAAACACCACATCTGCTCTTTCACATCATGTGAGTATGTCCTTTAGGCAGCAGTTGCCCTGAGCATGGACAGTGACATAATTAACTTTGTTCTATTCAGACTTTAGGACATTCCTGCCAACCGCTGATGTTTAAAAATAGTAATAGTGATAGCACTACTTATGCTCATTATTATAAGTGGATACCCTGAGGCATCATGCTGTCAGACACCAGCAATCAAATCAAAATCCAGGCTCTAGATTAGCGTTCTCTTGTTGCCCTTAATGAAAAGAAATAAAGCTACATTGGACCCAATAATGTAAACCAAAAGAAACCTTACTTGTATGCAAGGAGGTGACAAAACAATTACGAGTAGTTAAATTTGGCCAGAAATCATTTCAAGGAAACTCTAATAATAATTGTGATCTAAATGCACTTAAATATTTGGGACTTTAACAGCTCAAAAAAAAAAAAAAAAAAAAAAACCCTCAAACTCCCTGCCATTGAGTCAAATCCCAGCAAGCCGCATTGCGTTTCCACTGCTATGAACCTTTATGAAAGCAGATTGCCTTATCTTTCTTCTGTGCAGGAGCTGGTGGGTCCAAAACACTGACTTTTTGGTTAGCAGCCTAATGCCTAAACCACTGCACTAACATAGCAAAACCCATTTCACTGTCTTTCAGGAAAAGAAAATTCTCCTGCATGAGTTATAGAGGCATGCCATATAAATAAGGAGCCCTGGTGATGCAGAGATTAAAGCATTGGGCTGCTAACCTAAAGGTCAGTAGTTTTAATCCACCAGCCACTCCATGGGAGAACCATGTGGCCTTCTGCTTCTAGAAAGATTTACAGCCTTGGAAACCCTATTGAGCAGTTCTGCTCTGTCCTATAGGGTTGCTATGAGTCATAATAGACTCTACAGTGGGTTTTGGTCATATAAACATTCAAAATGAACACTTATGATACCTAGAAAAATAAATAAAGCAATGGCTATATGTTCACTTATGAAGCATTTTTTTAATTGTTATATACAAATACGTTTTGAGTTATACTTCCATTATAATTTTCTAAAAGCATCTTGGTTGTTTGGAGAGAGAAATTAATGCCACCAGAATTTAATCTCTACTAATGCAAAGAGAGGTGAGCTCTGGTGGCATAGTGCCTAAGGCATTTGACTGCTAACAAGAAGGCTGGGGTTCAAACCCATCAGCCACTCCTCAGAAGGAAGGTTGGGTAATCTACTTCCACAGTGATACTGCCTGGGAAACCCAAAGAGGGGTTGCTATGAATCAGATCTGACACCATGGCAAACACAACAACAATAACAACAATGCAAAGAGATTAGAAAAGTTCTTAATCTTACAAACTTTTGAAATGGGAGAAGGTCCATTACATATCTTTTTGTATGTTATATATTTTTTTTTAAAAAAAGTCTATGTTTCCAAAGAATGTTTAAAAATAAAGTCTTTATTTCCCAAAAAATATTTTGAGCAAAAGGAAAAACAGTAAGTACTCTTTTAAAAAATGATGAGGATAGTAATGAATTCAAGTTTTCTTATGACAGATATGTATAGTTCACCTAATAGAAGATATGAATTTATTATCTAATATTATTTAAGTATTCAAATTGTTATCAGTTGGATGGCACCTACACTAGGGTGAAAACCATCCTAGGCATTCCTTAAGTGTTTCCTTCCTTCTTTATTAAATAGAGGTAACCATCTATAAAATGAACCATAGTGTCATAGACTATCATTAGAAGAAACCTAAATATAGGCAAATTGTGGCAAGTGCTATGAAGGAAATTAGAGAGGTGCTGCTGAGTTGGAGAATAACAGTGGTGTTTGCTAGCAGTGCTTCTCACAGCAGTGTCCGAATGCCCCGCATGGCTTATTATCACACAGATTGCAGGGTGCCATCCCCAGCAGTTTTGATTTCTACAGGTCTGCAGTGGGGCCAAGCAGGTCCATTTCAAATAAATTCCCAGATAATGTTGACATTGCTGGTCCTGCTACTGTATTTTGAACCAATATCTTAATGTGAGTTCCCGAGAAAACTAGTTCTGTATAAAGTGTTTATGAAATGCTGGGATGGACAAAAATGTAAGAGATCTCTTACTGTACATGAAATATACATGTGCACATAATACACATTTGTAAAGCTGCAGAAAAGGAACACAGAACAAACCTTTGACATATTTATTTGACTATAGAACCTTTTTTCCAGGGGCATTGTTCTAAATTAACAACTTCCAACCACTTGTCTTATTTATACCTTCGGGAATGACATACAAGTCTCTTCCATAAAATAAACTCACTGCCGTCGAGTTGGATCTGACTCCTAGTGACCCATCCTTGGGTTTCCGAAGTGATATCACTATGGAAGTAGATTGCTCAACCTTCTTTCAAAGGAGTGCATGGTGGGTGTGAACCACCAGCCTTCGGTTAGCAGTCCAATAAATACCTTAGACACTACACCACCAGAGCTCCCCTTCATATAATAGGCCAACTAAAACATGACGACATTACCTGGTGTTTTGGTTACCTAGTAGCACTCTGACAAGAATATACCACAAAGGGGATGCTTGAACAAACAAGAGTTTATTCTCTTAGAGTTTGGAGGCTTTAAGTCCGAGTTCAAAATGCCAGGCTCTAGGGGCTGGGTGAAAGCCCCTCAAACTTGGGCTTCAGCTCAGCCTCCTGCTCCCAGCCCACTGAAGCTGGAGGCTTTTCTTCACTCAGCTGCTGGCTGCTGAGGCTGACAAACCCAAGGTTGACAAGTAAAAAGGCCCGGTACCGATGTTACCAAACCACATGGCAGGCTATTAATTCAAGTCCATTGAAAGTCCCAAGGTTGGCAGAGCATGGCAGGCTGTTGAACAACGACATGGCTACATGCAGGGTTCAAGTGTGCCATAAGCTACAGACCATTCCCAAAACGGTATCTTATATATGGGGAGCAGACCACATCTCTAAAGCGGCTACTCAGCTAGCTGCTTGTGGTAGATTCCACCATGGAGTTGATTCTCAGTCTCATCATAGGGAATACCTACCACCAGCTGCCCAGCCACTCAACCGGGTCCAGACAAGCTGACACACAAACTTAACTCCCACAGCTGGTTCCCCATGAATCTTCTCTTTTGTAGGATAAACATGTCTAGTTCCTTCACCTATGTTTTATAAAACATGGATATGAGTCTATTTACGATCTTGCTGTCATAAAATACAGTGTGCTGCTCTGAGTGCAACATTCTATGTGTGGTCTGACAAGTGCAAAATTGAGCAAGACAATTGCCTTCCCAAGTTTTAAACACAATAAATTTGTTAATGCAGTCTAAGACATATGTGGTTTTATGGCATATTTCCTGAGGATAAATGAAATAATCAACAACAATGTATTTTGAGCTGTTAAGAGAGAAAAGCTAAATACTCCTAAAATTCTTTTTCTTAGCATATATTTATTGATCACAGGCTATGCACAATGGGATCCTGAGAAGTCACAAAGATGAATGGGATCTGGATGGACTCTGCCTTCAGTGCCAGAGGCAACAAAGAAAAGAGATACCCTAGAGCTATGATGCAAGACAGAATATAGTGCATGGTCTTCAAAGCCAGAGGGCAGGCAGATTTCTACTGTGCGTCTGTGTCTGTATGTGTATGTAGAGAAATGCATGGACTGGCAGGTGTTTGGGAATGGAGGAAGGAGCTGGGGGAAAGAACACTGAAATGTTTGAGCTGGTATTTTAAGGATTGGCAGGATTGGGACATGATGGATGGGGGAAAGGCATCCAAGTGCTACAGACAATAGTGACTGAGAGCTGGAAACTGAGTACATCGTGGCACATAAATGAGGAAAAGTGAGTTGGTCAGTAGGGCCAAAGTACCAGATTCAAGACAGGAGGACTAGAAAACAAACTAGAAACAGAGGCTAACAGCCATGTCATGGAGGGATTTAATGTTAGGCTAAGATGTCTAAACTATACC
>NW_006922425.1:401883-404810 GCF_000298275.1 Orycteropus afer afer
TTCACCCGCGCCAGAAATTCAAATCAGTTCTTCCACACTCTCCTTTATTCATTGTCCAACTCTCATGTGCATATGAGGCTACCGAAAATACCATGGTTTGGGTCAGGCCCACCTTAGCCTTCAAAGTGACATCATTGCTCATTAACACTTTAAAGAGGTCTTTTGCACCAGATCTTCCTAGAATAATACGTCATATGATTTCTTGACTGTTGCTTCAATGGGCATTGATTGTGTATCCAAGTAAAATGAAATCCCTGACAACTTCAATCTTCTCTCCATTTACCATGATGTTGCCCATCCGTCCAGTTGTGAGGATTTTTGTTTTCTTTATGTCAAGGTGCAATCCATACAGAAGGCTGCAGTCTCTGATCTTCATCAATAAATACTTTAAATCTTCCCTTCCAACAAGCAAAGTTGTGTCATCTGCATATCGCAGGTTGTTAGTGAGGCTTCCTCCAATCCTGATGCCCTGTTTTTCTTCATACAGTCCAGTTTCTTGGATTGTTTGTGCAGCATACAGATTAAGTACAGTGAAAGGATACTACCCCAATGCACACCTTTCCTGATTTTAAACCATGCAGCATGCAGTTCTGTTCAAATGACTGCCTCTCGGTCTATGTACAGACTTCTCATGAGCACAATTAAGTTTTCTGGAATTCCCATTCTTTGCAATGTTATCCATAATTCGTCATGATCCACGGAATTGAATGCCTTTGCATAATTAGTAAAACACAAGTAAACATCTTTCTGATATTCTTTGCTATCAGCTCTGATCCATCTGATGTCCCTTGTTCCACATCCTCTTCTGAATCCAGCCTGAATTTCTGCCAGTTCCCCATCGATGTACTGCTGCACCAGTGTTTAAATTATCTTCAGCAAAATTTTACTTGCATATTTTGAGTGCCTTCCAACCTGAGGGGTTCATCTTCCCACAATATATCATACAATGTTTCTCCATTATTCATAAGGTTTTCAGTGGTCAATCTTTTCAGAAGTGGACCTGGCAATGCCCTTCTACCAAGTCTGTCTTTGTCTGGAACCTCCACTGAAACCTGTCCTCCATGGGTGGCCCTGCTGGTATGTGAAATACTGGTAGCTTAGCTTCCACCATCACAGCAACATGCTCCCACCACAGTAAGACAAAGTGACAGATGAGTGGTGGTTGAATTATTTGGTAGCCATTAAAGATTTCATAGAAATACTTTGGAGAGAATAATATAAAAAATTATATATGTACAATAGATTTAGGGGTAGGATGTGCGGAAAATTGAAATAGAAAGGTCAGGTAAAATAGAGCAGGTTAATACTTAATAAGGTCATGCATCAGAATGGTAGCAATAAGAATGGAAAGGAAGGGACAGATGTGAAAGATATTATGGACATAGGGTGATTTCCTGGGCCATGCACCTTACTCTCCAATCAGATCAAATCTTTTATTCCCCAAATAAGTTCATTTATGCCTCCATCATTTTGCACTTTATATTTCCTCTGCTTGGTGAATTTCTAAAGTCCCCAGACAGTACAGTGTGTGCTGGACTACTAACAGTGGCAGTTTGAACCCACCCAGTGGTGCTGCAGAAGAAATGCCTGGTGGTTGGCTTCAGTAAAGATTATAGCCAAGCAAACCCTAGAAAGCAGTTCTACTCTGTAACACAAAGGGGTTACTAAGAGTTGGAATCGACTCAGTGACACCAGGTTTTGCTGTTTTCTCCTCCTTCTCCTTCTCCTTCTTCTTCATCAATCCTTATTCCACTCAGATGTAATAATCTCTAAAAACCTTCCCCAAATTCTACTTGCCACTCCACTAGAGCTGCTATGGACTCTAGACATGTGTATAGGCTTTTATGATAACAACTTATCAAACTGAATTATAATTGTTGGTATGCCTTTCTGCCTCCCCCTTAAGACTATATACTCCTTGATGGCTGGGGCCCATTTATTATTAATATGTTTATCTAATCTCTGACTTTTTTAACATCTAGGGTAGAACTTGATACAGAGCAAGATTCAAAGGGTGAAATAAATATAATGGCAAAATGAGAGAAACTTAGAAACTGAATGACTAGAAGCTGGGAGGCTAAGGGCTGTGCCTCTAATTATGAAATAAAACCAAACCAAACCAAACACACCCTGCATCGAGTTGATTCCAACTCATAGTGACCCCATTGGGTTTCCATGGTTGTATATCTTTATGGAAGTTGATTGCCTCATCTTTCTCCCACGAAGGAGCTGTGAGGTTTGAACTACCAACCTTCTAGTTAGCATCTGAATGTCTTACCCACTATGCCATCAGAGCTCCTTAATTATGAAATAAGACCCCAAATAGACCAGGGGAAAAATACATGACCATAAAATAAATACATGTATAGCTAAGTTCTAGTGAGACAGTGATACTCATATCCACTTTTTAGCAAGAAAAGCTACTTTGGGAAATTCATAAAATGTTTCTATTTGTATTTTCTTGGAACAGTTTTTGTTCTGTAAGAAGCGATTGCTCCAAGTAGTTTAGGAGATGTAGGGTGGCTGGACACCTACCGTTCTGAGGAAAGAGCACAGTCAGATGTTTCTTGGTTTGGCAAGGCCCTAACACCAGGGTTCTCAAAGGGTACTACAGCAAACTTGGTGTGTGGGGTGCAGGATATTTTACATCATGAGGGAAGCCCTTTGATAGTCAACATTTTTCAGACACCACACAAACTTCTAGTTTGAGGTAGTTCACAGCTTCAATACTAGATAGTGTTTCATTCTTCCCCTTTGAGAAGCTGGATTTTTGGCTGTGAAAAAACAAATGTGTGAAAAATCAGTGTGGAACAAGAATTGGGTATGGAAATTTGAAAATCTGGAGGAAATGGACAGTTTTCTAGAAACACACCACTTACCTAAACTAACACAGACTGAAGTGAAAAATTTGAACAGGCCCATCACAA
>NW_006922425.1:407425-411118 GCF_000298275.1 Orycteropus afer afer
CAATGACATGAGACAAAGTATATGTGAACTGCTGTATGAAAAGTGAATTTACTCTGTAAATCTTCACCCAAATCCTAATAAAAAAAAAAAAAAAAAAAAAAAGAATTGGGTATGGTGGTATCCAATCTGATTCCAAGGTTTGAGAAACTGTGCGGTGCCCGATAGGCATACATATCTAATTAGTAGGTAATTTTGAGGCTATTTATGACTGAAATAAAAATATTGCTTCCTTTCAATGTATAATAACCTTTTCAAACATCTACTATACTGTCAGGCTATAAATACTATGAAGTTGTTTGAACCTAACTATTTAATAAATGGAACTATTTGGCATTTATTTTGGTCTACGGATCACCATGAGTCTGAATCAGCTAGATGGTAATGAGTTTTGTTTTGGTTTTAGAGCTGGGATGGAAAAAAATTAAGTGAACCATAAACTGAGAAAGTTTAGAAATCTCTGATCTAGGGGTTCTGGAGGCCAGTGGAGTCTTTACACTCCTTTCCCACATTCATTTACCAAATCAAGCTTAAATGGGGCTGAGATGATGCCAAAGTGCCTTTTCTGGGGAAAGAGGTTGACATCTCCATTGATGTTCAAAGTTACTATAACCTGTCAGGTAGTTATTGTGGCCCTGATAAGAGCTGTGGCTAGGAGGGAAAGAATAGTGTAGCCCCTATACCATCCAGTTACATCACCCAGTTGTAGGTTATCCTAAGGGAGCACTTTTTCAATTAGTCACCCTGAGCATGCCTGGGGAAGAGGTCATGGATATGAAAACTAAAACAAGAGGTCCATTAAATACCTGAAACATTTTGAAATCAGGACTACTATAGTGGGATGTGAGCACAGTTGAGTAAAATGTTGGATAGAAAAGTATCTTTCTCTTCTCTCAGCACTACTGGAAATTTTTACCAGCCCGGCTGAGGCTACTTATGCCTCACTTATTACAGTTATTCCTCTAGGGATCTTGGAACTGTTCTGGGTGCCAAAAGCCTGTGTGTATGCACTATTTTCGGTGTAAGACTATAGCACCAACAAAAGCAAGAACATCAAGAGCAGCAGAGAAAGGGGACTTTCCACAAATGAACCTAACTTTGTATTACCTATTTTGCAGTGCAACAGTAACCAGGGCTGACTCCTATAAGCCTAATGTGCAACTGTGGACGTACCAGGGGAGCAGGG
Source organism: Orycteropus afer afer (assembly GCF_000298275.1). Lineage (NCBI taxonomy): Eukaryota > Metazoa > Chordata > Mammalia > Tubulidentata > Orycteropodidae > Orycteropus > Orycteropus afer. The sequence goes on from NW_006922425.1 coordinate 408,609, forward strand.
TTGGTCAGGGAAACAGGAAAGGCAATCTTGCCTTTACAGGGGCTTGTGGTTGTTAAATTTGATTAGTAACTGTGATGTCAACCTTGTTAAATGGGTCACATCAGTTACACATTTAGAGAGTTACAAAAAAAAAGAGGCCAAAACAAACAGCTACATGTGAAGTAGGAAAATTCCTGAGATTCACTTCTTCATTTGTAAAACTGAAATAATAGCACCAATCGCAGAGTTAAAAAAATGTGATAATGGACATAGAGTGCTTTGGTCAGGGTTTGGTAGAGAGTGAGTGCTCAATAAATAGTAGTAGTTGTTGTCATCGTCATTGTCATTGTGACAGCTACTCCATGAAATGAAAAACAAAAGGTTTATACCAAGCTAATAAAGCAAATATATTTAGGAAATGCAGAAGATATGAGTAGGGTTAGAATTAATAGGCAATGGGTCTGTGGGAGCTGTATGCTTCAATCCAGGGATGGCTGGAAGTTTGGCCCCCTCAGTCAACTTGGGGATGAAATGTACTAGCTTTATAAAGTGCTGCTTAAAGTCTGAAACTCCGTTGGAGGCACTCTGTACTAGTCTGTCTAAACTGTTAACAGAAAATGTACAGAGTGATGGTTTGCACCTAAATTAATTGATTAATTAATTAATTAATTTCAGCTACATGACTAGTAGACTATAAAATATGTCAGTAAACTTAAACCTTGGCTCCCCTGGTACCAAAGTATCAAACACATTACCTTGGCAGTCCACAATGATAATACAAAGCATGTCCAGTGTGAGTAAAATTGGTCTTGGGAGCTGTGCCTGGAAGCCTCGAATATCTCAGTTTGCCTGCACTTTCTCCTGCCTTAAGAATTCCTGGATTCTAGAAACAGTTAAGAGCTTGGCTACTAGCCAAAATGTTGGAGGATCAAGTTTACTCAGTGATGCCTTGGAAAACAGGTCTGGTCATCTGCTTCTGCAAGGTCACAGCCTTGAAAACCCTATGGAGCAATTCTTTTCTGCACGTATGGAGTCACCATGAGGTGAAATTGACTCATTGGCAACTAACAACAACCATATCTTTAGCCATTATTAAAGCCTTACAAGAATACAATCTGTAGAGTCTCCTGCAGCTATCCAACACTATGCAGCTACGACATACATTTTGATGATTCATAAATACTTGGAAAACATCATATAATATTTTAAAATCTCAGAAATTCCTGGGAATGTAAATTAAGGATTATTTCTCATCTTTATTTATATGACTTCCTGATGTCTGTAACACACTCCTAAGGAAACATCGTTTACTATAATTTATGTGCTTATGTTCATTAATTTCAATTTTTGTCAAATGTATGTTGGTAACCTATGATCTTTGGAACTTTAAAAATGAACAAAAAGGAACTCTTTAAAAGTATAGATTGTTGTTGTTGTTAGGTGCCGTCGAGCTGTTTCCAACTCACAGCAACCCCATGCACAGCAGAACGAAACACTGCCCAATCCCGTGCCAGCCCCATAATCCTTGCTATCCTTTAACCCATCGCTGCAGCCACCATGTCAATCCATCTCGTTGAAGGCCTCCCCCTCTTTTGTAGACCTTCCACCTTACCAAGCGTGACATCCTTCTTCAGGGAATGGTCCCCTCTGACAACATGACCAAAGTAGGTAAGACGAAGTCTGGCCATTCTCGCTTCCAAGGAGCATTTCAGCTGTACTTCCTCCGGGACAGATCTGTTAGTTCTTTTAGCAGTCCGTGGTACTTTCAGCATTCTTTGCCAGCATCACAACTCAAAAGGCCAAATTTTCTTTGAAAGGATTTTACCATTTAACACTACTTCTTATCAAAGAGAATTCTTCATGAAGCAGTATATGACAGCAATCAAATCACTAGCAATTATGAAAACTGACTTAACAGCGTGGTACTCCAACATGATATTTATAGACTAGGAACAGTGTCTCTTACTCATACATAGGGAGCAAACAAATATGGAAGGAGTAAATGGTCTAGTTTGAGCACAATCAAGCACACACTTAGGTAGAATCATCAAAATGGAAGAATCCCAAAGATGTCATTAATGCCTCAATTATACCAGGATGAATATCAGTAGTCTTAGTGTTTATAGTTGTTGCAACTGTAAAACTTTTTTGTTGTTGTTAAAGATGGTTGTTTCTGTGTATCAACTTGGAAAGGCTATGGTGCCCAGCTGATTGGTTAAATACTAGTATAAGTGTAGCTATCATATATTTATATGTGATTTCATCAGCTGGCTTTAAATAAAGTGGATTACTTTCCATAGTGTGTGGGTGGGCCTCATCAATTAGTTCAAGGCCTTAAGAGCAAAATGAGAGGTTTCCCATGGACGTAGTCTATCTCCAGACATAAATGGACATCTTGCCAGAATTCCTCCTCTTGAATTGCTCACGAACATTAGCAATTAGAGAGATACAAATCAAAACAATGATGAGATATCATCTCACCCCAGCAGTAGTAGCAAAGCTCAACAGGACAAAAAAATAACAAATGCTGG
>NW_006922425.1:412163-413948 GCF_000298275.1 Orycteropus afer afer
ATGAGTCCATTACTATAAAAAGTCAAGGAAGGGTTTGCTTAGGGAAGAGAACTCACTTTGTAGGTTACCAGGGATGGGAGGGAAGAGGAGGGAAAATTTCAGAGTAGTTGGGGGCCACACGCTGAGTTGGGTAAAGGGAGAGATGGTATGGAAGGAGTCTGTACCCAGCATGATAACACTGGGGAAAGGGAGAGCACTGAATTGTGCACATGAGATATAGATGACAGAGGCTAACAGCAGTATATCAACAATACTGCATTGCCACTAACACCAAACAACAGGCTACAGATAAACACATAAATATCTGAGAAGATCAGATGGGGGTCAGTGAATAGGATTATACTCTAGAGCAAGCATAGATTTAGCTGAGGATAATCTTGCACAGGTACTGTTGTTTTTATGTGGCATCAAGTCGGACCCAACTCATAGCCACCCCTCCTTGAGTTTCCGAGGCAGTATCACTGTGGAAGTAGATTGCCCAACCTTCATTCTGAGGAGTGGCTGGTGGGTTTGAACTGCCCAGCCTTCTGGTTAGCAGTCAAATGCCTTAAGCACTAGTGATACAAAATAATCACAATCAGGAGTTCTGGTAAGATGGCGGACTAGGCAGAAAGACTGCACAGACCCTCTTCAACAAAGAAAAGGGAAACCAGTTAACACAGATACAGAAGATAATCTTGGACGCTTGAGCCTTGAAAGGAAGGATATAGAAGTGGACTAAACCCCAACTAGCAGAAGAATTTGCATGAAAATACCAAAAAAGGAGACATACAGAGCTGCGGTCTGGCAGCGGTCCTGAGCGATCTTGATGGCACAGAGAGCTTGGAGATGCCCGAGTGCTGGTAGGACCCAAGAACTAACCTAAAAATCACCCTGCTAGCCAGGGACTGCACAGAGGGCTGTGCACGGTGGCTGGGGAACAAACAGAGAAGGTGAAGGGAATGGTGGGCCGAACTGTGGACTTTTGCTGGTCTGGAGGTTGCCGCCATTTTGAAGGTTTAAAAAGAGGGTTGACTATTTTGGATATTTAAAGAGACAGTGCTGTAACAGATTTCTGGTGCTTAAGAACATGTTCTGCTTCCCAGCAACCCCAAGGACACTCGGGACCTGCAAGACTGAAAAGGTACAAAATTCCTCTTGTTACTCTTATACCCGACACCCGCTTGGTGAATGGAGGTGTGGCCATCCTCCACTCCCACCTACCTTCTGGGCCTACAGGAACTCCATCACAGTATGTGTGTTCAGAAAGAGCCTGGGTGCCCTGCCCTGTCCTCCACCGATTTTTTTTTTATTTTTAGTTTTATTTTTCTCTTTTTCACTTTCTTTTTTCTGATGATTAGTTTGCTTGCAGTCGTCTGTTTTAAAACAACTAATATCATTAATACTTTTGTCCTTTTTATTATTATTCTTAATCTTCCCCTACTAGGTAATAGTTTTCAGTATTATTTTCTTTTCCATGATCCTAGTTGACATTTTTTTTTTAATTTAAGCTTTTTTTTTTTCTTTTCACCCTTTTTTCTCATGATTAACCCCATTACTTGTTTTTCTTTTTGCATTTTCCCCATTTTTTTCTTCATTTATTTTTCTCCTTCCGTACTTTTTTTTCTTAGTTCCCTATCCCCAGATATTGCAGGTTTTCTTGTTTTTTTTTTTTTTTCCTTTTTTTGGTTACTGTTCCTGTGTGACTACATAGTGTGTTTTTCATCCATGGGCTATTAGTTTTTTGATGGTTATTCAATTGTAATTTCTGTCAAAATGACTGGGAGACAACAACAGTCCCCATAA
>NW_006922425.1:424805-427433 GCF_000298275.1 Orycteropus afer afer
AAGGGCTGCTTATGCACAGGGAGACAGCTCAGGGGACAGGAGTGTATGGAGGGATGGACACTGGGAAGAGGTAACTATGGGGAGGAAGTGGGAGGTGAGCTGTTGCATTGTGGTAAACTGTGGTCAATGATATTAGACAAAGTATATGTGAACTTCTGTATGGGAAGTGAATTTGCTCTGTAAATCTTCACCCAAATCACAATAAAAAAGAATAACATACACACAAAAAAATAACCACAATCATTACAGAAGCAACAGAAGACTGATATGGAGCAATCCCTCATAGACAGCCAGACACCTTGGGAGAGGGAACCACCAGATCTTCCAACTCAGGACCATAGTATTGGGGGACACCAGGTTCAGATGGCACAACATAATACATAAAAATCTTGTTCCACAACTTACTTTGGTGAGTATCACCTGAGGTCTTAAAAGCTTTCGAACGGCCATCTAACATGCAACTAATGGTCTCCTTTCATCAGAAGCAGAGAAGAGTGAAGAAAACCAAGGGCATTTGGAAATAATCAGCCCTAGGGTATGATGGACCTTGAGAGCAGAAGAACTAGATGGTGCTCAGCTACCAAAGCCAATCACACCGGGAGGGATGAAAAGTGGAGATCCAGGATAAAGTGGGAGGAAAAGTGTGGAACAAAATTCAAAAACACAATAACAACCAGAATTTCTGGTCAGATGGAGTCTGTTGGGACCCCCAAGACTGTGACCTCGGGATATGCTTCAGGCCTGGGATACTCCCAAGAGATGGCTCTCAGCCCAACAACAGAAAGACTTATAAGCAGAACACCCAAACCAGGGCGATGCACCCACCTACTCTATGGAGATCATCCCTTGGAATAGTCAGCCATGGGGCACCAGAGGGGCAGCATTCACATGGAGGGAAAGCTGGAGAGACAGGAGTCCATAACTAAGAAGGGCACAGGGATGAGGGGGTCACTGGGAAGGGGGGGAGGAAAGTGGGTTAGAGTTGGAGATGGTCATTGGGGAGTGAAACCAAATGCACACGAACTGTTATATGTGAAACAAATTCTGCTCTGTAAATATGCACCCAAAGCACAATTAAAAAAAAAGAAAAGAAAAAGAAGAAGTCCTTCTCTCTCGCTCTACCACCTGGAGTTCTGACTCCAGGATACAAGAGTCCAGGACTCTCCAACCTGACTCCTGACCTACTGATTTTGGACTTGCCAGCCCCCACAACTGCATGAGGCAGTTCCTCATAATAAGTACATCTATGTATCTATCTATCTATTTATCTATTTTAACTAGCCAGCCAGCTAGCTAGCTAGCTATCATGGTGGTTCTGTTTCTCTAGGGAAGTCTGAGTAAAAGTGTATGGATCTTACCTATACTGATTACACTTCTGTCCTCTATGGAAGAATTTACAAAAAACCATGACTAATAATCACCAGCAATATAATGCATTGGGCAAATCTTTAAATATCTTTAAAGTATTAAAAAGCAATGATGCCAGTTTGAGATTTAAAGTGCACCTGACCCAAGCTATGATATGTTCAATCACCTCATATACGTGTGCAAGCTGAATAATGAGTAAGGATGAGCAAAGAAGAACTGATACCTTTGAATTATGGTGCTGGTGAAAAATATTGAATATACCATGGACTGCCTGAAGAATGAACAAATTTATCATTGAAGAAGTACAACCAGAATTCTCCTTAGAAGAATGAATGGCCAGACTTTGTCTTACATACTTTGGACAAATTATCAGGAGGGACCAGTCCCTGTGGAAGGACATCACGCTTGGTAAAGCAGAGGGTGAGCAAAAGAGAAGACCCTCAATGAGATGGACTGACACAGTGGCTGCAAAAACTGGGCTCAAACATGGCAATGGTTGTAAGCATGGTGCAGGACTGGGTAATGTTTCGTTCTGTTGGACATGGAGTTCATATGAGTCAAAACTGACTGAACAGCATCTAAAAACAACAACAATAACAACCATTTAATGGAGGACATAAGGCAGGTTGACAGAAACCATTAAGCATGAAATGCAGTCTTAAAAACATTTCTTCATGTTATGGTATTTACTTTTAAAACCATTACCATGGATATTATGATATGTAATTATGCAATAATTAGCTGTAATCTAGATTCTAGAAGTGGATAATTATCCTAACACAACACATTTAATAAACATTTAATTTAAAAACAAAACATTTAATAAAACAAAAACAAACAAACAAAAAACACCACATTTCAGAGGTGAATGCCATAAAAACATTCAGCAATCTTTCTTTCCAGCTCAAGGCAGAGGTCAATAAGCATAATAAATTTAAGAATTGCAGTTTCATTAAGGAATTAATGCCTTTGTTAATTAGCACATGAATGTCATAAATTACTTTTTTGTTGGTAAAGTCAATATTGTTTATATATGAATTTGCTCTAGAAATGATAGCAGCATTGATGCTTTTGCATGAAAATGGTATAAAAATCTAAGGCCTTGTAGCTTCTGTGCTTAGTAATAGGACATAGGGCTTGATTTCTATAAGGCCCTGTGTTCAGCTGCTGATTGGAAGGATTATTGGTTGCTTTAGTCCAACTAGATGGTTAGTTGAATCCTGCTGCTAGAATACTATCACATTTGCCTCTAATGAACTT
>NW_006922425.1:428273-437877 GCF_000298275.1 Orycteropus afer afer
CCGCCAGCCGTCTGGTTAGCAGGCAAGTGTCTTAGCCACTATGCTACCAGAGCTCCCATCCTAGGTATTAGTGACCTGAAATGGACTGATTTTTGCCATTTTGAATCAGACAATCATGTGATCTCCTGTGCTAAGAATGACAGATTGGAAAGGAATGACGTGGCATTCACTATCACAAAGAAAGCTTCAAGATCTAAAGAACAATTCTGTCAGTGATAGGATAATACCCATACACCTACAAGGAAGACCAGTTAATACCACTGTTATTCAAATTTATACACCAACCACCAAAGTCAAAGATGAGGAAATTGAAGATCTTTACCAACTTCTGCAGTCTGAAATTAACCAAACATGCAATCAAGATGCATTGATTATTACTAGTGACTGAAATGCAAAAGTTGGAAACAAGAATCACCAGTGGTTGGAAAATATAGGTTTGGTGGGAGAAATTACGCTGGAGATCACATGATAGAATTTTGCAAGATCAACAACTTATTCATTGCAAATACTTCTTTTCAACAACATAAACAGCTGGCCTTTGTCAGATGGAATACACAGGAATCAGATTGACTACATCTGTGGAAAGAGGTGATGGAGAAGCTCAATATCTTCAGCCAAAACAAGAGCAGGAGCTGACTGTGGAACAGAAAGTTCAAGTTGAAGTTGAAGCTAATTAAAACAAGTCCATGAGAACCAAAATATGACCTTGATTATATTCCACCTGAATTTAGAGACCATTTGCAGAGTAGATTTGATACACTGAATATCAAAGACTGAAAACCAGATGAGTTGTGGCAGGACATCAAGAACATCCTACCAAGACTATGGCCCTAGATTACCCTTTGGGCCTAGAATTGGACTCATTCCCAAGGATTGGCTCTTAGCCTAACAATAGAAAGACCTATGTGCAGAACACCTACCCTAGGGAGATACACCCCTTAGAGCAATTGGCCTCGGCACCTGAGGAGCACCATTAATATAGAGGAAAAGCTGGAAAAAAAATAATTTAAGGAAAAATAAATAAATAAAATGTATGGAACCTTGGCAACCCTATGAGGCAGTTCTAATGTTTCCTATAGGGTCACTATGACTCAGAATTGACTCTACAGCAGTGGGTTAGTTTTTGGTTTTAACTGTTGAAGGCAATATTTACCAAAAGGAACTCGATAATTGTAAAACCTCAATTGGTTTTGGTTTTTTCAATACAGTCTTTTTATTGGTTCTACATGTAAATCAATCACAAAGGATGTATTAAATCTAATAATGAGCAAAATCTTGGATTCTCATTTGTTTCCAAACTGGACCTTTAACTGTCCTTGAAATCTACATACAATTAGTTCAGTAATATAGATAAGCGTAATGCTTAAGAAGCTTCTAAAGTCAAGGGCCTTCTATTTATACTACATTTTCATTGGTTGAAGCATATGAAATTACAGTTTTTGAAACCCAAAATTGTGATATTCATCAATTTCATAATGTTCAACCTAACACATTGAGCATATGACAGTCACACTGGAGACAAAGGAAGAATGATAAGCTTCAAAACCACAGCGTGGGGAATGACTGATTTGTCATGAGAGACACAAACACATTCTGCTGGTTCTTTGGTTACTTTTCTTCCCCTTTCTACATAACTACAGTTTCAAATGGTGATGAGTTAGAATCTACAACTAACAACTACAATTAAAATTGATGCATCACAGATCTTAACACTGAAAGGAAAATATGAGATTCACCTAGTTCAGCAGTTTTCTAAATTTTATTAGCCATGGAATTCTCTGCAAATCAAATGTATTTAGAAACAAAATCAGATGTAATACAAAATAGCAGAGTTTCTCTGACTGAAGGGGAAGGTGTTACATCCAGGGGCACCTCATTTTCTTCCCTGCCCTCATGGTGGCTCCTGCCAGACTTCCATAGAAGTCTTGGGGCTTCAGTGGGAACTCTGGAAATGATTGACCTGTCCCAATACCTTCATTTCACTGACAAGAAAGCTGAAATCCAGAAGTTAAGTAACAAGATCCCACAGCTGCTTGAATATAGGATCAGGACTGCATCTTGGTCTCCAAAGTCATACACTATTCTCTTTTATGCTTAAATTATTTTTATAAGAAACATTATAATATTAGAAGTATGGCTTAGTCCTAAGATTTCTTTTTCTTTATTCCAAATCAAGGAGTCTTGGTGATTGCCAAAGGGGCAGGGGGCCTGCATCTCCTGACCTCCTGTAATCCCACAAGAGGAAGACAGAATCAACATCAGTAGCCCAAGGCCTATCCCTGTGAGGCCAGACATGCTGCCTCCTTCCAGCCCTTTCACCAACCCTTACACCAACCGTTCCTCCCGCAGCACCCACCACCTCTCTGCCGGGTTTGATAATTCGCTGCATGGGCCACACAGAACTCACAGATTATGGGGTTTAATAGGGAAGCACCAGGTTACAATTCAAGTTCAGGAAAACACTCGGTCTCTCTCAGCCAACAGTCTCTCTCCCCAAAGTGTGTGTCTCTCGGTGTCTCTCTCTCTCAGCAATGTGTGTCTCTTGGTGTGTCTTTCTCAGCAGTGTGTGTCTCTCAGCAGTGTGTTTCCCTCAGCAGCATGTCTTTCTTAGCCAGCAGTCAGAGAGATGACTTCTGCCTCTAGAAGGGCTCCTTTTTGAGCCTGGCAGAGTGGCCAAACTAACCAATCCCAACATCAGAATTCTATACACTTGAGAGAGCAAACTTCCCAGAAAATTATTTTGTGCTGCTCCCAACAGAAATACCCCAAGTGGAAGACTTTAACAATCAGGAGATCCTCAGTTGCTCACAGCAAATTCCACCATGGAGTTTACAAAGACTTATGGCTAGAAAAGCTATACCAGGTAATTTACTACACCACAGTGGGGCAGTGTTTACACACTCACCGGCTAACTGAAAGGCTGGTGGTTCAAACCCCCCAGTAGCTCTGTGGGAGAAAGATGTGCCAGTCCACTTCCATAAATATTATAGCCTTAGAAACACTATCTGAAGTCCTGTTCTGTCCTATAGGGTCACTATGAGTTGGAATTGACTCAGAGGCAATGGGTTTGGTTTGGGTTTGGTTTATTCTAAAGCAGTGATTCTCAACCTTGTGTGATTCTGTCTTCCAGGGGATATCTGACAATGTCTGGAAACATTTTGTTGTCACAACTGGGGGACTGGGGGGTCTAATGGCATCTAGTGAGTAAAGACCAGGGATGCTGCTAAACATCCTACAATGAACAAACAGCCCCTGACCACAAAGAATGATCCAGACCAAAATGTCAAGTCACTTCAGTTTCTGTTGTGTGCCGATGAGTGTATCATGACTTACAGTGATCCTACAGTACATAGTAGAACTATCCTGTAAAGTTTCCTAGGTTGTAGTCTTCACGTGAGCAGATTGCCAGGTCTTTTTTCCTGCAAAGCTGCTGGTGGGTTCAAACTGCCAACCATTTGGTAAGCAGCTGAATGACTAACCATTGTTTCACCAGAGCTCCTTGTCAAGAGTCACTACTAGGAGGTATATGCCCAAAATAATTAAAAACAATTGCTCAAACAAAAACTTGCACACAAATGTTCATAGCAGCACTATTCACAGTATACAAAAGGTGGAAACAACACAAATGTTCATCAATAGATGAAGAGATGAACAAAATATGATATATTCCACCAAAGAAAGGAATGTAGTACTGATACACACTACAGCATATATAATGTTGTATGATTCCATGGAGCAATCTACTTCTGTAGTGATACTGCCTCGGAAACCCAAGGAGGAGGGTCGCTGTGAGTCGGGGCCAACTTGATGGCACATAACAACAACAGCAACATGATTCCATTTATATGAGATAATCCAGAATAGGCAAATCCATAGGCACAAAGCAGATGAGTAGTTGACAGTGGTTGGCGGTGAAAGGGTAGGGGGTAACTGCTTAATGGGTACAGGGTTTCTTTTAGAGGTGATGCAAATGTTAGATAAACGTGATACTGCTAAATGGTATCAAATGCGACTGAATTATACACTTTACAATGGCCAATTCTATAGGAGGTGAATTTTACATCAGTAAAAATATTAATAATGCCAAGTTTATAAGTGAACAGTTTATTATAGAGAGATTATATTCTAAGAAGGAATACAGTAGGAAAGGCTTGCCAAGAAAACAATAATGACAGTTTCAGTCCCAAGCAGATCTGTATAACGGTTATACAATTACGAAGAGAAGGGTTTACAATAAATTATAGCATCATCTATATTACAGGGGAGCTCTGGTAGCATAGAGGCTAAAGCACTTGACTGCTAACCAGAAGGCTGGCGGTTCAAACCCACCAGCCACTCCTCGGAAGGAAGGTTGGGCAATCCTACTTCCGTAGTGATACTGCCTCGGAAACCCAAGGAGGGGTCGCTATGAGTCGGGGCCGACTCGACGGCACATAACAACAACAACAACTATATTACAGAGGCATGAATATGCAACTATAATAAACAATGTCTCAGATCAAATATAGGCCAGTAAACGAAATAATTAATTGTCTTTAAATAAGTGCCTTCACTTGAATTATAAACCAGGGAATTGCCACATAAAATTAGGCACTACATTATGATATTGTCACTTCACCAGGATTTGTCAGTTTGAGTGTTTATTTCCTGTTGAAAAAATGAGACTGTACTTCAGAGTTAAAATTTAGAATTGGCCTCCAGTGAACCGCAGTTGAGCAGCAATCAAAGAGCTTAAAGATTTACTGTGATGGCTGTAAACCATCCTTCCTCTCACTATGTCTTGACCTGTTGGGTGACATGTTTGGGTTCCTTGGATAAAGGAGGCAAGTACATCCAGAGACCCAAAGGAGTTACAATGCCATGTTTTAAGGAAAATAAAAGCTGTAACTGTCAGCACTGCTGTTGTTTCTCTATAGCACGACTGTTCACTTTTACTGGAACATTAAGGGCATGTTACAATTAAGTATGGAAACTGAAGATGGAAGCTGGCTATTCAGATTTTACATACCTAAGATTTTCTTCCCTTCCCTACCCACCATCCACTCCTCAGAAGGAAGGTTCTTCTAAGGTAGGTAAAAACTGTATCTAAAGACTAAACACGGGAAGAGGAGAAACAACAAAACGCTAAGATATTTTCATGTTTTAATCTAATTGTCTTCCACAAATAAAACCTGGCTGCTTGCTATCAGTCTGCTATTGCAGATATATTGTTTCCTGTACATCAAAGTGTAACTAATTTTTTTGCAGATTCATGACTAGGTATGAATCTCACTTTGTAAAGGATGGGTCGGAACAAGTAGTAGTTTGCTATTATTAAGAAAGCATGATGAATTTCTTCCAAAATCTCTGTTCTTAAGCTAAACATATGAAATTAACCACCAGAAGGTACATCTTAGGCTCATAAATACCACAAATTGCTACTATAGTACTTAGAAGATGCAGTAATGGAAGTGTGTTCTGAAGAAGAAAGAATTCAGATGGAAAACTGGTAAATTTAAAAAATAAAAGTCAAATTTGGCTCAAACAATGTAACAAAAACTGTAATCCCAGTAATTTTTAGCAGGAAATTGCTTTGCAGGTAAAGATAATAACTTACTTGGAGTACTGAGCTTTTTCTCATTTTGTCAGGGATATAGCAGTTGTTTAGGGAAGGAATGAAAAGCTCTTATTTCTATCTGAAGAAGATTAAAAATACTCTAGTGTTCCACACATAATGTTTTGTGAGCCTATATATATGCATTTATAAAATTCTTACAATTTTTTGGGGGGTAAAAATGTTATTTCTCTACTGCTATTTTAGACACAATTTTATTTATACATAGATTTCTTTTTTTGTAACAGCATCTTCGTGGTGTTCCATGAAGTATTATATTCTTTGTGTTAAGAAAAACTATCCAAAATCTACACATCAAAAAGGATGACTTTGACATAGGCCAGATAAGCATTGTCTTAGATTCCTTATTTTAGGAACCTTTCCCTGTGGGTTGTACAGAGTAAGCTTCTGAATTTAATTGTCCTTTTATCTACTCAGTGACTGCAAATCAGTGTTGTTGCCTTCTGAATTACTGCAGCCATGAGCCACCACTGTTCATAGGAATTGGGTATTTAATGCACTCCACCATCTGATACACATGTATTTTAGTTGTTGCTATAAATGATGAAGAACACCGAGCCACTTTCATTTGACTACCTGTTCAGTCTCCTATGCAATAAGAAATATATGGACATCATCCAAACCCACTGCCACTGTGTCAATTCCAACTCATAATGACATTATTGGACAGAGTAGAACTGCTCCGTAAGGTTTCCAAGGTTATAAATCTTTACAGAAGCAGACTGTCTCATCTGTCTCCTGTGGAGCAGCTGGTGTGTTCAAACTGATGACCTTCTGGTTAGCAGCTGAATGCCTTAACCACTGCATCATCAAAGTTCCTGGAAATCATCATAGATATTAGAAAATAATTTCTTCCATATATTTCACAGCAAATAAGTTTTTAATCAACTTTAATACTGACTAGCATAGTCAGAGCACCGTTTGTTGGGGGGGGGGTTGGGTATGACATAAGAAGATCCAGATTTTGGCAATGACATATCCGATGAGTGTTTAATATCTAAAATTTACACAAAACTCCAACAGCTCAACAACAAAAAGACAAACAATCCAATTAAAACAACAGGCAAAGGACATGAAAAGACACTTCACCAAAGAAAACATTCAGGCCAACAAGCACATGAAGAGATGCTTGTGATCATAAGCCAGAGAGGCAAATCAAAACTCCAGTGAGATACCATCTCACACCAGCAATAATGGCACTGACCAAGAAAACAAAACAACAAATTCTGGCGAGATAGTGAGGGGATTGGAACTTACATACACTGCTGGTGAGAATGTAAAATGGTACAACTGTGGAAAACAGTATGTCACCTCCTCAAAAAGCTAGAAATAGAAATACCATATGATCCAGAAATCCCACTTGTAGGAACATATTATAGAGAAATAAAAGCTGTGACATGAATAGACATTTGAACACAAATGTTCACTGCACAACAGCAAAAAGATGGAAACAACCTAAGTACTCATCAGTGGATAGATGGATAAACAAATTGTGGTATATACACACAATGGAATACGACACAGGGAAGGGATAATGGCTAGAAAACCAGGGGGTGGCCTGCGGTGTAGTAAATTACTTAGTGTGGCTTTTCTACCCATAAGTCTTTGTAAACTCCGAGGTGGAATTTGCCATGAGCAACTGAGGAGCTCCTGATTGCTAAAGTTGTCCACCTGGGGTATTTCTATTGGGAGTGGCACAAAACAATGTTCTGGGAGGGTCCCACTCTCTCTCAGGTGATTAGAATTCTGATATTATGATCGGTTGGTTTGGCCACTCTGCCGGGCTCAAAAGGAGGCCTCCTAGAGGCAGAAGACTCTCTGAATGCTGGTTGAGGAAGATGTGCTGCTGAACGTGACATGCGCTCCTGAGGGACATTTGCTGCTGGGAAAGAGATGCAAGAGACATGCATTGCTGAGTGAGACACCAAGGGACACGCACTGCTGGGAGAGAGACTGTGAGAGACTTGGCTGGAAGACAGTGGGCTGGGAGAGAGACTGAGCGTTTTTTCCTGAACTTGAATTCTAGCCTGGTGCTTCCGTAATAAACCCCATAATCTGTGAGTTCTGTGTGGCCACTGCAGTGAATTATCGAACCCAGCAGAAAGGTGGTGGGTTCTTTGGGAGGAACAGTTGGTGAAAGGGCTGGAGGGAGACAGCATGTCTGACCTTGCAGGAATAGGCCTTGGGCTATTGATGGTGATTCTGTCTTCCTCTTGTGTGGTTAGAGGAGGTTGGAAGATATGGCCTCCTTGCCCTTTTTGCAAGTGGACAAATGGATAAACAAATTGTGGTACGTATACACAATGGAAGGAAGGTGGGGGCAATCTACTTCCATAGTGATACTACCTTCGGAAACCCAAGGAGGGGTCGCTGAGTCAGATCCAACTCGATGGCACATAACAACAACAACAACATCAACACACAATGGAATACGACACAACATTAAAGAATAATGATGAATCTGCAAAACATCTCACAACATGGATAAACCTAGAGGACAGTATGCTGAGTGAAAAACCTCAATCACAAAAGGGCAAATTTGTAGGAGACCATTATTATACAAAGTCAAGAAAAGGTTTACACAAAGAAAGAAACAATCTTTGATGGTTACAAGGAAGGGAGAATGTGAGAGGGAACATCACTAACTAGAAGTAGATGCCTGCTAACTTTGGTGAAGGGAAAGACCATACACAGTATGACAGAAAACAGCACAGCATAGCCAAGGCAAAGGAAGACACTGAAAGGTATGCAAGAGTCAAAGGTAACAAATATAAATGCTATCACGTACATGATCCTCCAACAACAGTAACAACAAATAATAATGTACGAGTAGATACATATATAGTTATGTAACCTGAACAGAGGTAGGAGGGTGTATGGAAGTACACCTAAGTGCATATATAGGGTTGGTGGAGGATATTCTTAATATATATATATTTGTACACACTATAAATATACTCATGTACATAATAGAGGCAGAGGGCACAGTCATGAAAACCTCTTAGCCATAACCAAACACCTCCTGAGACTGAGATACTGAGCTTGAGAGCTAGGGACCATATATTCTCAAGGGGCATCTAGCTCAATTAGCATAACAGAGTCTATAAAGACAATGTTCCAAATCCTACTCTGGTGAGTACTGACTGGGGTCCAATGAGCATGTGAGTTATATATAACTAAAAAGCTGATAAGTTACAACTATTGGTCTCTTTCTGTCTAGCAAAAAAGAGTGAAGCAAACCAGACTCAAGGAAACAATTAGTTTAAGGGACTAATGGACCACATGAACCCCAGCTCCATGACTGACACTAGAAGAACTAGATAGTGGCTACCACCACTGACCACTCTAAGGCGGATCACAACAGAAGGTACTGGATAGAGTGGGAGGGAAACCTAGAACAAAATTCAAATTCATAAAAAGTCCAGACTTCCTAGTGAAAGAGATTGGTGGAACCCCTGAGACTATGGCCACTTAGACACTCTTCTAACTTAGAATTGAAGCCATTCCAGAGCTCACCTTTCAGCCACATAAAAGACAGTCCAATATCGGATCAAATGAATAAGAACACCTGGGGGAACATGCTTCTCAGCAGTTGCCCAAAATCAAAGTCAAGAAGGCAGGAAGGGGCAAGAAGACTGGGAAAACTGAAACAGGGAACTCAAGATGAAAATGGGGAGAGTGCTGACACACTGAAGGGACTGCAACCAATATCATGGAACAATCTGTGCATAAATCACTGAATAAGAAACTAACTAGCTCTGTAAACATTCACCTAAACCACAATAAAATATTAATGTTGTTATATGCTGTCGAGTCAGACCTGACTCATAGTGACCCCTCTTTGGGTTTCCAAGGCAGTGTCACTATGGAAGTGATTGCCCAACCTTCCTTCCGAGGAGTGACTGGTGGGTTTGAACCGCCAGCCTTCTGGTTAGCAGTCAAGTGCCTTAGGCACTATGCTACCGGAGCTTCCAAAATATTAATAGGAAT
>NW_006922425.1:438302-445800 GCF_000298275.1 Orycteropus afer afer
TTAGTCTGGAAGCTCCACTGAAACCTGTTGCAGTGCAGTGAATTACTTAATATGGCCCTTGTAGCCATAGTCTCTATAATTCCCAAAAAGTGACTGGGTAGGACTATGCAAACGTGAGGTGCCTGTGGTCTACCAAGGGGACTGGATAGCTTGCTAATAATGTACATAAGAAGTATGTCACCCTTGTGGAGATGGGATCATGCAAATAAAGTGTATGGCACACTAATGTGGGGATGGGTCAGTTTTGCCATCTCATGAGGCTTAAAATGAGCCATCCCAGAGGGAGAAAGAAGGGACCTGACTACCACCAAGAAGAAGAGACAGGAGTGGAATACATCCTTTGGGCCTGCTGTCCTTGCACAGGGAAAACAGAGAGCTGTCACTGGAGAGACAGCTAGAGACATCAAGAAGTGGTGGCAGAGAAACAGCAGCAACAGAAGCAAAAGAGCCAGGGGCAAGAGATGACATGGTGGGCTTCTGGACCCATGGAGCTAGAAAACTTAGCATGTTCAGGCTGGAGGCTTGCTGGTAGAGTAGGGTGTCTCTGGGCACTTAGTGGAGCTGTTTGCCAACCTATTTAGTTAGAATTGAGTGGCTTCAGGCTGAAGTGGGGTGCCTCAGGGCACTTACCAGCAAAGGTAAAAGAGCTTTTTAATATTTGCCCAAGCAGGGAGAGGACAAGAGGCCATGGAACCAGAAGGCAAAGGGCCAGAGAGAGGTATACTTGTGAGGACTGCTGAGAAGAGTCTGCTTTGATCAAAGAACTGTAGCCTGAGTTGTTTCTGGTCCTGACTTGTAACTTGTTATTTCCCTAATAAATCCCATAATTGTGAGTATTGTCTGTGAGTTCTGTGTGGCTATTGCAATGAATACAGCAGAGAAGTAGAGAGTGCCATGGGAGTAAAACTTGGAGTCACAATTGGTTTAAAAAAAAAGTTTGGAGGGTAGAGGCATGTGTGACCTCTGCCTCAGGAATCAGCCATGGACTGTTGATCTTGATCCTCCTTGTGAAGTTAGAGGAAGTCAGATGCCTCCACCAGGGCATTTTTTTACAGCTCTCCACTATGGGTAATCCTGCCAGTATTTTAAATACCAATGTTATAGCTTCCAGCATCATAGCAACATAAACTTAAAACCACTGCCATGGAGCTGATTCTGATTCATAGTGTATTACATAATTTAACCTTCCCCAAAAAGAGATCTGGCCTTTGCCTAAGCTTCTAGGAGGTGATCTCTAATCTCTTGGAATGTCATGACTGATAAGAATGTCTATGTTTACTTATGGGCCTCTGGTCACACTGGATAGTCAAATTATGTGATTTAGGTTGGGGACTTTGGGTCTTGTAGTAACATTCAGCCTCCAAAGAATCTGGAGACTGAGATCAGCCATGTGGGCAATCAGTCATGCCAATGTGATAGAACCCCAATTAAAAACCCTGAACATCAAGACTCAAGTGAGCTTTCCTCTTTGGCAATACCCAATGCATATTATCACACATCAACACAGGAAAACAACTCCCTTCCAAACACGTGGGGAGAAGACAGCAGGAAGTTCTGTGTATGATAGTTTCCTGGACTCTGCCCTTAGCTGATTTTAATCTATGTCTATTCCCTGTAATAAACTTCAACCATAAGCATGTTAAAAAAGAAGAAGAAGAAGAAATGGAAGATGAGGAAGAAGAAGAGGAAGAGGAGGAAGAAGAAGAGGAAGAGGAAGAAGAAGAGGAAGAGGAGGAAGAAGAAGAGGAAGAGGAAGAAGAAGAGGAAGAGGAAGAAGAAGAGGAAGAGGAGGAGGAAGAGGAAGAAGAAGATCAAGGTTTGTGTTTTGGATCTCCACTATGGACTTTAGATAGGACTTTCTCTCATGAGTCTCAGTTATCTAATATCTGAAATGAGGACAATAGTCCCTATTTACACCATAGAGTTGTTTTACAACTCAAGATAGTGTAGGGGAAATATCTGAGTTGTGAAGTGACCTACATGTATTTGTTAATATGAAAATCAGTATATATTCTTAAAAGTCCTAAATACTAAGCACTAGTTATGAATTCCGTGGGTAGTGGAAATGGCTCAGCTGCTAAACTGAAAGGTTGGCAGTTCAAGTCCACCAAGTGGTGCCTATGAAGAAAGGCTTGGTGAACAAGTTCTTAAAAATAAGCTGTTGAGAACATTATAGAGCAGTTCTACTCTGACACACATGGAGTCACCACGAGTCAGAGTCTACTCAACAGCAACTGTTTTTCTAGCTATCGATTCTTATATAGTAAATGGACTTTCCCTACCATATACAATGGATACTGATGGTAGTCTAATAAGAAATTAAATACACAAATCTGTTCTCATCCTATCCTCTTTTTAAAGACTTTATCATCTTTCATGTCACATAAATACAGAAACGGTTCTTCTAACACCTACTGACAAATGATTTCTTCATCCAGCATCAAAGAATACTAAAAGAAAAGAAATCCATCCTAATTTTAATCAATTTTATTTTTCATAGAAATTGTGCAGTTTTCCAGCTGTGTTCTTTGTTTTTATGGCTCCTTAATTCATTTAAGGAGCTCTGGTAGAATAGTGCCTAAGCACTTGACTGCTAACCAGAAGCCTGGCGGTTCAAACCCACCAGCCACTCCTCAGAAGGAAGATGGGGCAATCTACATCTGTGGTGATACTGCCTCCGAAACCCAAGGAGAGGTCACTATGAGTCGGGTCCAACTCAATGGCACATAACAACAACAACAACAACTAATTCATTTAATGAGGCTAGTGCCATACCTTTATGATATTTTCTTCTGCTGTTGTCTTGTATGATACATTGAACTACACTTGTGAGTCTTTGCCAAATCCAGTAAAAACTTCATTGTATATTACCAGAAAAGAGAAAAATGAGCCATAAGGTAGCATCTTTTTTTTTTCTTTACTGCCAGTAATTAACAAGTGTAATCAGGCAAACTGAGCAAAGCCTAGAGAGTAAAGGATAGTGGTCTTTTTGAGATTCAGGATGTTAAGAATGCATTTGAAGTGGTCAACACAGTCATGATTGCTGCTATCACAAGCTTATTTGTTTTTAAAAGCAGCATTCTCTAAAGCACTCTCCTTATCTCAGGTTGGAAACAAGCCCATCTTTGTAGCTTACACTACCATGCCCTGTTCTTCAGCAGAAACTCTATTAATTGCCTGAACATTTGAACAAGTACTTGCTGAAGCACCTTTTAAAGTAAGTACCTAATGATCCCTTTGCTAATGACCTGATGATCAGACTGAAAAGGAAGAGAGGGAATGAGAAGGATGTGCTACCCCATCCCAAGCAACAATCTTCTCCATATGGCCCTAGGAAAACAAAACACAACAACCAGAACATTGTCCAGATGCACCTGAATCTTTTGGAACTGAGTGTGGATCAAGTTATAATAAACTATTCTGGAAGCTTCCACTGATAGCTAGCTACCTTGGTGGTCAGGCTATGGATTAGTCCTAGAACTCTGACCTATAGTTTTTGTTTTGTTTTTATTTTACTTTTTTAAATTTCTAAACCAGCAAGGTGTGGTATCTTTTCTAAAATATAATAAAAATAATTACTCTGCAGACCACACTTTGAATAGCACTGCCAAGTTTAAGTCATTATTTGATAACCCTAGAGGAAGTGATGGTTAGGAAAGAACAAGAATCTCTGGGGCAAATCCATCTCCAAGGGTGAAAATGGGGTGGAGACTGACTTAACAAGCTTCAGGAAGATATTTTACAAGATTGATCTATAACTCTTGAGGCTGTCTCTCAGGGTCCAGATTAGGGTGAGGCAAGCAAGGCACCTAGAGCACACTATTTAAAGAGGCACTGCCAGGGTCAGCACTTGTAACACCCTAGTCCCAGCCCTACTGCCTACAGATACATCTGCTCAAATAACTTCACCTGACTGTCAGAAGAAAGAAACAACAAAGATACACTTATTTAGTACAGACAGCAGTGGGCAGATACCATCACTTTCTTCCATTACACAGTAGAATTCTCAAGTCACTTTCACGTGCATTCTAACTTTATACCAACCACAAGTCCCAGAGGCTAGAAGTGCAGGGTATTATCTTCCCCTTCGAGATGAACAACAAATTTAGGAAGACTCTAGGATGTGATCAAAGTAGTGGAGTTAAAACTTGAATTCAGGCCTTCTAATTCCATATCTAGTACTCTTATCACTATACTACAGTACAACCACTCTCTCTCTAAAGTATTTTGTAGCATTCTGATTTTATGATCTATGGTGTTTAGAATTATTAATTAAGCCACTGAGGTGGCTGGTCAATACTAACTTAACAAGATGATCTCAAATTTGTCTAGCAAAAAATAAGCACAAGGAATTCATTTAATGGTTCTTAATGCCAGACTAAGTTCTAGGGGAACCAAAACCATTTATAAATGTTTATAAATAGTAGTGTCCATTTTCTTGTTTGCTTTGTTTATCTTACTACCAGCAAAACCATCAAATGCATAGGGTAACTTTGCTAAGTGTTATTAAAAAGCTGGGATTAAGACAGCTTTCTCTCTCCTTGTACTGGGAGATGTCCATAGAAGAGCAGAAGAAACTACCCTTTAGCAGTACATAGTCTGTTGGTCGTTCTCCACACAGCTCTGTGTCTGACAAAAACCTTCTGATGCTAGCAAGAAAAACAATTTTAAGTGTCCACAGAAACATTTTGAGTTGTAAATAAATGTACTTTCCTGGCTACAGCAGATTAATATGGTGAGTGTCTAAATTATTTAAAAGTGAAGAAAATCTTACCCCTTCCCATGATTTCTGTTGGTCTCTGGCAGGTTCCTGGATGATGATTCCCTGTTCAAAACACAGCACATACATACCATCAGATTCACAGAGGCTGGGTCATTGTATCAGATAAATTCCATTAAAACTGATGTGGTCAATGTGAGCATTTCATTTCAATGCATTCCAGTCTTGTCCCCTTACATAAATGTTTTCTGCATCACAAACAGATATCTAACCTCAGAGGACAGAAACATAGCATTCTGGAACACAGGCTTTATATCAACTTGTTCTGACCTTCTTTTCCTGGCAGTAGTTTCTGCCCTTGCTAAATAAAAACCATCAAATTAGCCACACTCTTCTCTAAAGAAGGCAGTCATAGCAACAAAAAATGGTGGACAAAAGTGCCAAAAGTTTCGATTTTAACAACCAAGCTACCAGGTTATTAGCTTGCCTGTCCCTGGCCTCTCCTCAAGATCATTCTGTGGCAAATCCAATTACCTTTATTAGTGTAACCTTTTCCTGAGTGGTCTCAAGCAGCAGTTCCTCTGCTCAAATTATTCCTGAGGCAAAACAGTCCACAGAGTTATTCCCAATAAACAGTATGAATCAACGAACACGAAGTAATGACACCAGAAACTTTGGAGAAACAAATTAAATAAATATATATATATTGCCAATGCAGGAGGGGTGATGGGCGTCAAGAAGCAACAATTCTATTTTTTAAAAGATTAAAAAATATATACATAGACAAAAGCTAATTCTTAGAACCTTTCATGTTCTATGGAGCTGAATCACAGAGGTACCATGCATTTATTGTTTACCTGCTACCTTCCTGACATTGAGCTAAGAACCTGAGAGGCACCTTATACCTGAGGTATAAGACATCTCTTGGTCTGTTAAGGAATTTATAACCTACTTGAAGTTAAGCATATATGAAACAAAAAGAGAAAACCAGGGAATAAATATCAGATAGAATCCTGTAACTAGTTGGGTGACCCTGGATACATAAGGTTCGATCTCAAATTACTTGCAAAAGGAAGAGGCTGAACTAAATGAGTGTTCCACAAAGTGTCCTCCACAGAATGTTAAGGAAGTGTTATTTTGAAAAGGGTTCTTTGATCAAATAAATTTAGAAAATGCTGCCTTAAGGTTTCTTTATTACAAGCTTTAAAATGCTAGTGAGCAAGGTGACAAGAGTGTGCAGTTTCTAGATTTGTTTGGCCAAAGTCCATTTTGTAAGCAACATCTCTCAGAGCTTCTGTTCTTTGCAGCTCATTTTGGGAAACTGTGGACTAGACAAGAACCTAAAACTTCTTGAAGTTCTGAAATTCTATTATTTTATAACAAGGTATTAATTGATGGAATAAAATTATCATAATAAGAACCAAGGAAGAAGTCATAGGGCTTGGATTCTCAGAATTTTGGAGCAGAAAGGAAATTCAGAAATTGTCTGATTTCTTATCACCTCCTCCCCTTTTTCAAAGAAGCAGACACCTCTCAAAAAATTCTTGTACAGCATATAAATTGGTAGAGTCCCACACACTAGTATTTTCCCTCGAAGCAGCCTTAAAAAAAAAAAAAAACACTGTCATTGAGTCACTTCCAACTCATAGTGACCCCCATAGGGTTTCCAAGGTGGTAAATCTTAAAGAAGCAGACTGCTTCATCGTCCTTCTGCAGAGTGACTGTTGGGTTTGAACCACCAACCTTCTGGTTAGCAGTCAAATGCCTTAGGCACTGTGCCACTAGAGCTCCTAAGGCAGCCTGGATAGAACTTATCAGAAACCAGTCCTGAAGGAAGCAGACTCCTGACCATTTAGGTGAAGCTATTCTGGGAGGGCTTTGGGAAAGAGCTGGCACCCTTACACATTGACAGAATAGTTCTTCATCTATCCCCAGTATCATCTCAATTTTAACTGGAACTCCTTCATATGAGATCAATAATCATTATGTAAATAGAATTACAAACCTTTTTTGTTCCAGGAAAAAAACCTTAAGAAATATAATGTACTAAAAAATGTAATCCCTACACAAATGAGAAGCCATTAGAGATTAGCAGGGGAGTGACATGGTTAAAACTGCATTTTAAGAAGATATCTCTGGCAGCAGAAAAGAGATTTGAGGGGTGAGAATGCCTGAGGGACCCGAGACAGTGATATCAGAGGTGGTAGATAAATCTGGCAGGACTTCTTGCATTTTAGTTCTCGTTTATTCTTCAATATTTAATAAAGTCCTTTGGAAAAGAGTCAAGCCTATCTCAGTTGTATTAAGGGGAACCACAAAGAAAAGGGCTGTCAGGATTTTCAAAGGGAAATTGCCTCTCCAGAGGTCAGCATGGTGGACACAGAAAGCAACAGAGCAGCCATCTTCCAGGGGAAGAAGGAACCAAGGAGGCAGAAGTCAATACTACCTATTAGGCACCTCACCTAGTTTTCTAGAAGTAAATCTTCAAAGATCAGAATCTTGTTTAAAATAATATAATTTCCTAACAAATATCTGCAGGGATCCAGGTGAGGAGAGGGAACTCAGGCATGCTCAGAGGAGCAGGGCGGCAGAGCGGGAGAAAGGGGATTAAAAGCCAGGAATCCAGACAGAGTAGCAGTCAGCCACAGGGACCCAGGTTAGGGTGGTACTAGAGGTTTCCAACAGGGAGACAAACTTGTCTGTCAGTTTGTCCTACCATGGTCACGTGTTGATGGGAGTTTTAGGCCTTAGCCACTGGTGTTTCAAACCTAGCGGGAT
>NW_006922425.1:446650-447313 GCF_000298275.1 Orycteropus afer afer
TGGAAACAAAGAAGAATCACAGGTAGTTGGAAAATTTGGCCTTGGTGACAGAAATAATGCTGGAACTCGCATGGTAGAATTTTGCAAGACCAACACCTTGTGCACTGCAAACACCTTTTTTCAACAACACAAACAGCAGCTATACATGAGGACTTCACCAGATGGAACACACAGAAATCAGATTGACTAAATCTGTGGCAAGAGGCAATGGAAAAACTCAATATCTTCAGCCAAAACCAGGCCAGGAGCTGATTGTGGAACAGACCATTAACTGCTCATATGCAAGTTCAACTTGAAGTTAAAAACAATTAAAACAAGTCTAAGGGAGCCAAAATATGATCTTGAATATATCCCTCCTGAATTTAGAGATCATCTAAAGAACAGATTTGATGCATTGAACACCAGCAACTGAAAACCAGAAAAATTGTGGGAGGATATCAAGAACATTATCCATGAAGAAAGCAAGAGATCATTAAAAAGATGAGAAAAGAAGATAAGACCAAAATGGATGACAGAAGAGACTCTGAAATTTGCTCTTGAGCAGAGAGTAGCTAAAGAAAATGGAAGAAATGACGAGATAAAGGAGCTGAACAGATTTCAAAGAGCAGCTTGAGAAGACAAAACCAATTACTATAATGAAATGTTCAAAGACCTGAAGTTTGA
>NW_006922425.1:478311-484730 GCF_000298275.1 Orycteropus afer afer
ACTTCATACATTCCATGTTCCGATGATTAATGGCCCCTTGCTGCTGTTTCTCCTCAATTTGATTGGTGCCATGTCAGCAAATGGAGGTCTCAAAAGCTTTACCTTATCCATATGAGTAAGGCTGATTTTACTCTGATAATGCAGCTCTTGCCCAGTCCTACTTTGAGAGCTTTCTAAGCTAAGTGACATCTTCCTTCTCTGTACTGGACAGTGTTTCCAGGCTATTCATAAAGTTGCACAGTAATGTATCAGACAGTGTTTCTCTACTATTCATAAGGTTTTCCCTAGCCAATTCTTAGAGAAGTGGGTGGCTTCTTCCTTCTTCATACAGTAGAGCAAATGGTGAGCAAAGTTATGAAAACTACTTAGACATAACCAAACACCTTGAGTGAGTGAGTCACTGGGCTTGGGAGCTTAGGCCCACAGTCTCAGGGGACAGCTAAGTCAATTGTCATAATACAGTTCACAAAGACAATGTTCTACAAAGCACAATGTACTCAATGTGGTTGAGTAGCAACTGAGGTCTTAAAAGCTAGCAAGATTCCATCTAAGATTCAGCTAGTGGTCTCTCCCTGTCTGGAGCGAAGAAGAATGAAGAAAATCAATGACTCAAGGAAACAATTAGTCCAAAGGACTAATGGACCATGTGAACCACAACCTCCACTAAGCTAAGACCAAAAGAACTAGATAGTGCCCAGCTACCATTACCAGCAGTTTTGATCAGGATAAAATGCCCTGGTCAGAATGTAAGAAAAACGTAGAACAAAAATTCAAAGTCATAAAAAAAGACTGGGCTTACTGATCTGATAGAAACTGGTGGAACCTAAGGGACTGTGGCCATAAGACACCCTTCAAACCTCGAACTGAACACACCCTTAGGGATCATATTGCAGCCAAACACCACACAGATCTATAAAGTGAACAGTAGCACTCATGAGGAATGTACTCCTCAGAATAATCAACCATATGAGACAAAAAGGGTAGCATTTGTCTAAAAACAAAGCTCCGAAGGCAGGAAGGGGCAGGAAAGAAGAATAAATGGTAATAGGGAACCCAGAGAGGAAGGGAGGAGTGTTGTTACATTGAGGGAATTGCAACTATGTTCTGAAACAAAATGTATATAAACTGTTAAGTGGAAAGCTAATTTTCTCTGTATAATTTCACCAAAAACATAATATAGAAAATGCAAGAAATAATTTGTTAAATATATGTAAAGAACAAAACCACTTGCTGCTGAGTCTATTCCAACTCATGGCAAACACATGTATCTCAGAATAAAACTGTGCTCCGTAAGGATTTCAATGGCTATTACCTTCCAGAAGTAGATCACCAGGCCTTTATTCCAGGAGCCTCTGAGTGCATTCAAACTACCCACCACCAGTTCAGTGCTCAATTCTTTGTGCTACTCACGGACTCCAAACATATATAAGCACATAAAAACACAGTATTTGTAAGCTGTTTCACAGCTATTCATAAGGTTTTCAGTGGCCAGTCTTTTCAGAAGTGGACTGCTATGCCCTTCTTCCTACTCTGTCTTAGTCTGGAAGCTCTGCTGAAACTGGTCCACCATGGGTAACCCTGCTAGTATTTGAAATACTAACATTACAGCAACACACAAGTCACCACAGTGACTCATGATAAACTCATGAGGAATCTATACATAGGTTCAGGTTATTCATGAGAAACCTGTACATAGACCAAGAGGCAGTCATTCAAACAGAACAAGGGGATACTGCATGGCTTAAAATCAAGAAAGGTGTGTGTCAGGGCTGTATCCTTTCACCATACTTATTTAACCTGTATGCTGAGCAAATAATCTGAAAAGCTGGACTATATGAAGAATGTGACATCAGGATTGGAGGAAGATTCATTAATAAGCTGCAATGTGCAGATGACACAACCTTGCTTGTTGAAAGCAAAGAAGACTTGAAGCACTTACTAATGAAGATCAAAGACTACAGCCTTCTGTATGGATTACACCCTGATATAAATGAAATTAAAATCCTCACAACTGGACCAATAAGCAACATCATGATAAAAGGAGAAAAGATTGAAGTTGTTAAGGATTTCATTTTACATCCTCAACACCCACAGGAGCAGCAGTCAAAAAAATCAAATGACATATTGCACTGAGACAAATCTGCTGCAAAAGACCTTTTTAAATTGTTAAAGAGCAAAGATGTCACTTTGAAGACTAAAGTGCACCTGACCCAAGCCAAGTATTATAAATAGCCCCATACACATATGAAAGTTGAACAAAGAATAAGGAAGACCATAGAAGAATTGATGCATTTGAATTGTGGTGCTGGCAAAGAATATTGGAAATACCATGGACCACAAGAAGAGCAAACAAATCTGTCTTGGAAGAAATGCAGCCCAAATGCTCCTTAGAAGTGAGAATGGCCAGACTTTGTCTCTCTCACTTTGGTCATGTTATCAGAAGGGACCAGTCCCTGGAGAATGATATCATGCTTGGTAAATAGATGGTCAGCAAAAAAGGGGAAGATCCTCAATGACATGGATTGACACAGTGGCTGCAACGAGGGGTTCAAATGTGCAAAACTATTGTGAGGATGGTGCAAGACCAGGCAATGTTTCATTCTATGGTACATGGGGTTGCTATGAGGTGGAACAAACTCGATGGCACCTGTCAACAACACCAACAACAGCATCTGTTAATTTTTGTGACTCTTTTTGCGCACAGCAATACAAAGAGCTTTCAGTTTCTAACGTAAGTACTTCCATGTCATTGGAATGTTTCTACAATGAGCAAGTATGGTAACAAGATGGGCCCTGATGATAGCAACACCCTTGTGTAGTCCTTTCTCACACTGTATCAGTGATGGTCTGCATGACCAGTAGAATACAACAGAAATGATGGTATGTCACTTCCAAAGCTAGTTCATAAAAGACATTGTGGCATCCCATTTTGCTGTATCTCAGATCACTCACTCTGGATAACAGAGGGCCAGCTCTATAGGGAGGTCCACAGGGAAAACTAAGGTCTCTTGTCTATAGCTATGTGAGTGAGCCATCTTGGAAGCAGATCCTACAGCCCCATTCAAGCCTTCAGATTACAGGTCGCAGCCAACATCTTGATTACATCATCATGAGAGATCTTGTGTGAGAACCCCCCAGCTAAGCTGCTCCTGGATTCCTACCTCTCAGAAAATGTTTGAGACAATAAATGTTTGTTGTTTTAAGTTGCTAAGTTTAAATTATGCAGCAGTAGAAAAATAATACAACCTATATTATTCCTTTATATAAAATTTTATTAAATTATAGCATATATACGGAGTCCCCGGGTATCACAAGTGGTTAAATGCTTGAATATCAGCTGAAAGGTTGGTGGTTTGAACCCACCCAGAGTTGCCTGAGAAGACAGGCCTGGAGATCTGCTTCCAAAAGGTCACAGCCTTGAAAATCCTATGGAGCACACAGTTCTATTCTGCACACGTGTGGTTGCCATAAGTTGGAATCAACTAGGTGGCAACTAACAACAATAGCATACATATGGAAAACTGCACAGATCCTAGGTTTATATACTTTCCTGTGTTTTTACAAAGTAAGCATATCCATGTAACCAACACCTAGATCAGGATATTGAATAGAACATTACCAACACCTCAAAAGCTCTTCTTATATCCCTGTGCAGTCATTATCTCCCATCAAGGATAATCACTAGCCTGATTTCTTACACCACAGATGAGTTGTGCACATTTTTTAACTGCATATAAATAGAATCATAGTGTCTTCTCTTTAGGATCTAACTTCTTTTACTCAACATCATGTTTGTGAGATTCATCCATATGGCTCCATGTAGTCACAGTTCATTCATTCTCAATGCTGACTTCATTTTAGGTACACATTCTAATTTATTTACTCATTCCAATATTGATGGTATCTGGGTTGCTTCCGCTTTAGGGTTATAAATTAGTGCTGTGAACATTCTTGTGCATGTCCTTTGATGAAGCTATACATGCATTTCTGTTGGGTATATGCATAGAAGTGGAATTCCTGAATTATATTGTGCTTATATTCACCTCTAGTCATCACTGTTTTTTCTGAAGTATCTGCACCAATTCACATTCCTAGAAACAGCATATAAGAGTTTCAAGAGTTCCACGTTTTTACAGATGCTTGGTATTCTACACTTCATCTTAGCTATTCTAGTGTGTGGGCAGTAGTATCACATTGTGAATTTTCCTGATGACTCATGAAGTCGAACATCTTATTGTATGTTTATCGGCCATTTGGACAACTTTTGTGAAATGCCTGTGTCAAGTATTTTTTTTCCATCTCAGCAGGTATTACTTTTAAGATCAGCAAAGGCCATGATAATTTTCTAATGGAATCTCTATGGTATTGTGAAAACAAGTGCCTTTGAGTAGCAGAACAGCGTCATCAAAAAGAAAAAGAATGATGATAGAACTAATAGCTAGAAATGTTTTGAGAAGAAAAATAAGAAAAGCAGTAAAGCAGTAGCAATCTTTAAAATAGGAATGAGACCAAAAGAGAGACAACATTATGAAGAAGATGTATGTGGGTCGCATTTGCTTCTTTATGGTGAGTGGGAAGTACAGCACACCCAGGAGGTAGGGAGCTCAAGAATCATGAGCCAACCTCAGTCGCTCTGCAGAAAGGTTTTTCTGAGGAAAAGAAGAGATGCAGATAGTTGTTTTATTTATTTATTACACTTTTATACAGTGTTATATAATTTAGAGCAGATCAATGTTGGGATAAACCATAAATATTTAGCAAATGGAAAAATCTGTCACTTGTAACCATGCTCTATTTACATCATACTTCTTAAGAGATGAAAATTATATATGGATGTGTATGTGTGTGTGAGCAAATACATATTTTTTCTCATCCTTGAATAGGAAATAAATATATACTAACCTTCTTTTAACCTCACAAACCTACATTAGGCTTTACTTTCTTTCTTTTTTTCATGAGTTACCAGAATGTGCTTTGGCATTAGCTGCTTATTTTTAGTTTATTGATTAAATTTTAATAAGCCTCTTCAGATGGCAGAACAGAACGATCAGTTAAATAAAGTTAATATTGCTGGACAAGATCAATGCATAATGGATGCCATGTACAAATGACAAAGTAGAAGAATAAGCAATGTGGCTTTGCTTTTATTATCTTAGGCATAATATAGAAAAGAGCAGCCCCAAATGTAACAAACCAGTGATTGAAATGTGATCCTATACTAAGCTCAGGTGTTCCAAAATTAAAAAAAAACAAAAAAAAGTCAGATATACTAAATAAGTTAAAGTGCTCAACCCTGACAATTCAATCAGAAAGAAAAAAATATTTTCACATTTTTAGGTCTCCCATTTTCATATTATAAATGATATTTTTAAAAAATTGCATTGAGAAATCATCACAATATATGGAGGCAAATGTGGCATGCCTCTGAGGCTTTAGAAGGAAAGGGGTTCTTCTGTGACATGCACTACTATTGTATCTAGCAAATCATGTCACTATATAATGGATATGTTCACAGGTATTACATTATAGCCCCTAGAAGAACCAAAATTTAATGTCATAATAGACAACTGAAACACTAATTTCAATTCTAAAAAATGTGTATTTTGCAGGATGGAGCTCTTAAAGTAACAAGATTTACCACTTGTCCAATAAAAACCATTTCTAAGTATAGATCCATCCACTGTATCATTAGCATTTTTTTCAAGGAAATTTGTCTGAAGAATAAAATTAGGTTTATAAGACTACACAAGTATAAGAATTCTATAAAAGCACAAGTATGGATTTGTTTGTAAGGTGAAATAAAGAGGTCCATGCAGAAATCCCTCTTTACTTTGTAAATTAAGACCATCTTCTATAACATCAGCCTAGAAAAAATTACAAGGATGGATTCTGAAGAGCAGTCAAGAATTATTGCACTGAGGCTGTTGGGCAACACTGACGACAAGGGTAAAGAAAATTTAAGGATTATGGAAAATGCTAGGCTTGATTTGTTTTCCTGTTGCTTTTGTTTTTATACTGTTCCACTCAGTCTAATTGAACTGGAAAGCTATGACTTCTCAGACAAAAGGCAGAAGAGAAATAAAGGCACGTCCTGGAGAGTCCACAAATTAGATAATGAGCTTAATCGCATTTGACTAGAAATCACCAGTACCCAAAGGGATATTTAATTTCATAATGATGCCCTATTTTGTTTAATGCTAGCAGAAATCATGTATATCTGGTTTAGAATTATATCCTCATACTCATCACTGTATGTGACAGATATCCACTTAAAAAAAAAAAAAATCCCCGTCGAGTCGATTACAACTCTGAGCAGCCCTACAAGACAGAGTAGAACTGCCCCATAGGGTTTCTAAAGCTGTAATCTTCACAGAAGCAGAGTGCCACATCTTTCTCTCATGGAGTAGCTGGTGAATTCG